>NW_027362160.1:60000-302500 GCF_039654945.1 Dendrobates tinctorius | reverse complement strand
GGATGAGGTCGGGGGGATGCTGAGGAGGCGGTGGGATGAGGCCGGGGGGGTGCTGAGGAGGCGGTGGGATGAGGCCGGGGGGGTGCTGAGGAGGCGGTGGGATGAGGTCGGGGGGGGTGCTGAGGAGGCGGTGGGATGAGGCCGGGGGGGTGCTGAGGAGGCGGTGGGATGAGGTCGGGGGGATGCTGAGGAGGCCGTGGGATGAGGTCGGGGGGGTGCTGAGGAGGCCGTGGGATGAGGTCGGGGGGGTGCTGAGGAGGCGGTGGGATGAGGCCGGGGGGGTGCTGAGGAGGCGGTGGGATGAGGCCGGGGGGGTGCTGAGGAGGCCGTGGGATGAGGTCGGGGGGATGCTGAGGAGGCCGTGGGATGAGGTCGGGGGGATGCTGAGGAGGCCGTGGGATGAGGTCGGGGGGGTGCTGAGGAGGCGGTGGGGTGAGGTCGGGGGGATGCTGAGGAGGCGGTGGGGTGAGGCCGGGGGGGTGCTGAGGAGGCGGTGGGATGAGGTCGGGGGGGTGCTGAGGAGGCGGTGGGATGAGGTCGGGGGGATGCTGAGGCGGTGGGATGAGGCCGGGGGGGTGCTGAGGAGGCGGTGGGATGAGGCCGGGGGGGTGCTGAGGAGGCCGTGGGATGAGGTCGGGGGGATGCTGAGGAGGCGGTGGGATGAGGTCGGGGGGGTGCTGAGGAGGCGGTGGGATGAGGTCGGGGGGATGCTGAGGAGGCCGTGGGATGAGGTCGGGGGGGTGCTGAGGAGGCGGTGGGATGAGGTCGGGGGGATGCTGAGGAGGCGGTGGGGTGAGGCCGGGGGGGTGCTGAGGAGGCGGTGGGATGAGGTCGGGGGGATGCTGAGGAGGCGGTGGGGTGAGGCCGGGGGGGATGCTGAGGAGGCGGTGGGGTGAGGCCGGGAGGGTGCTGAGGAGGCCGTGGGATGAGGTCGGGGGGATGCTGAGGAGGCCGGGGGGTGCTGAGTAGGTGGTGGGGTGAGGCCGGGAGGGTGCTGAAGAGGCCGGGGGATGCTGAGGAGGCCGGGGGGTGCTGAGGAGGCGGTGGGGTGAGGCCGGGAGGGTGCTGAGGAGGCCGTGGGATGAGGTCGGGGGGATGCTGAGGAGGCGGGGGGTGAGGCCGGGGGGGTGCTGAGGAGGCGGTGGGTGAGGCCGGCGGGGATGCTGAGGAGGCGGGGGGGTGAGGCCGGGGGGGTGCTGAGGAGGCGGTGGGGTGAGGCCGGCGGGGATGCTGCGGTGGGGTGAGGCCGGGGAGGATGCTGAGGAGGCGGTGGGGTGAGGCCGGGGGGGATGCTGAAGAGGCGGTGGGGTGAGGCCGGGGGGGATGCTGAGGAGGCGGTGGGGTGAGGCCAGGGGGGAATGCTGAGGAGGCGGTGGGGTGAGGCCGGGGGGGATGCTGAGGAGGCGGTGGGGTGAGGCCGGGGGGGATGCTGAGGAGGCGGTGGGGTGAGGCCGGGGGGGATGCTGAGGAGGCGGTGGGGTGAGGCCGGGGGGAATGCTGAGGAGGCGGTGGGGTGAGGCCGGGGGGGATGCTGAGGAGGCGGTGGGGTGAGGCCGGGGGGGATGCTGAGGAGGCGGTGGGGTGAGGCCAGGGGGGAATGCTGAGGAGGCGGTGGGGTGAGGCCGGGGGGGATGCTGAGGAGGCGGTGGGGTGAGGCCGGGGAGGGTGCTGAGGAGGCGGTGGGGTGAGGCCGGGGGGGATGCTGAGGAGGCGATGGGGTGAGGCCGGGGGGATGCTGAGGAGGCGATGGGGTGAGGCAGGGGGGATGTTGAGGAGGCGATGGGGTGAGGCCGGGGAGGGTGCTGAAGAGGCGGTGGGGTGAGGCCACAGATGGGTGCATGGGAGAGCAGCCGATACATTCTGAGTCTAGACAGGTACTGGGCGAGGCCTGTTTGTATCGTCTCCTTGTGAGGCGCCATCACTCATACCCTCTGCTGTTGGGGCGCGGCCGGCCTCCCGCACGCTGTAGGTTACACTAGCGCTCTGATGCAATGCAACACATACTACACTGTGTTTTTTACCGCTTTTTTGGAAGTGAGTGAATGAAAGAGGTTTACGGTGATTGCGTAGCTGGAATGTTTTGTGGAAGTTTCTTTGCTGCTGTTGTGTGAAGTCATCACTGTGTCCAGGACGGTGCTGCAACGTAGAGAGAAGTGGGGAGTCCTGTGTAGGCAGGACGGGTGATATCCTGCTGATCGATGGGCATCTAACATAGTTATCAAGGCTGAAAAAAGCTCCAGTTCAGCCTATATTCCATCAGAATAAATCCCCAGATCTATGTCCTTCTAAAGAACCTAATCACTGTCAGATACAATATTGTTACGCTCCAGGAAGACATCCAGGCCTCTCCTGATCCCCTCGGCTGAGTTCGCCATCACCACCTCCTCAGGCAGGGAATTCCAGATTCTCACTGCCCTAACAGTAAAGAATCCTCTTCTATGTTGGTGGGGAAACCTCTCCTCCAGACGCAGAGAATGCCCCCTTGTGGCCGTCACCTTCCTTGGTATAAACAGATCCTCGGAGAGATATTTGTATTGTCCCCTTATAGACTTATACATGGTTATTAAATCGCCCCTCAGTCGCCTTTTTTCTAGACTAAATAATCCTAATTTTGCTAATCTCTCTGGGTATTGTAGTTCCCCCATCCCCTTTATTAATTTCATTGCCTTCCTTTGTACCCGCTCTAGTTCCATTATATCCTTCCTGAGCACCGGTGCCCAAAACTGACCACAGTCCTCCATGTGCGGTGTAACCAGGGATTTGTACAGAGGCAGTATAATGCTCTCATCATGTGTATCCAGACCTCTTTTAATGCCCCCATGATCCTATTTGCCTTGGCAGCCGCTGCCTGGCACTGGCTGCTCCAGGTAAGTTTATCAGTAACTAGGATCCCCAAGTCCTTCTCCATGTCAGATTTACCCAGTGGTTTCCCGTTCAGTGTGTAATGGTGATATTGATTCCTTCTTCCCATGTGTATAACCTTACATTTATCATGGTTATACCGCATCTGCCACCTTTCAGCCCAAGTTTCCCTCTTATCCAGCTCCATCTGTAGCAGAATACTATCTTCTCTTGTACTGACGGCTTTACATAGTTTTGTATCATCTGCAAATATCGATATTTTACTGTGTAAACCTACCAGATCGTTAATAAATATGTTGAAGAGAAGAGGTCCCAACACCGACCCCAGCGGTCCCCACTGGTCACAGCGGCCCAGTTAGAGAATATATATATATATATATATATATATATATATGCTGCCCGGGCATAGTAACTAACTGTGGTTATAGAAAATTATAATTATCCTCCATCCCATAGTCCCGTGCCCATATACCCATCATACATATCCTCCATCCCATAGTCGAGTGCCCATATACCCATCACACATTCTCCATCCCATAGTCCCATGCCCATATACCCATCATACATATCCTCCATCCCATAGTCCCGGGCCCATATACCCATCACACATCCTCCATCTCATAGTCAACCATTATGACATCATAATGAGCGGCGGCGGGGCTTGCAACATTTGATGACATCAGCGTCGCCATGGCAACCATTGTGACATCACAATGAGGGCGGGGCTTGACGCGCACACACTTTTTCCCCCAGTATGTAGATAGGGGCAAAATTGCTTGGTGAATTGGAACGCGCGGGGTTAAAATTTCGCCTCACAACATAGCTTAGGACGCTCTCGGGGTCCAGACGTGTGACTGTGCCAAATTTTGTGGCTGTAGCTGCGACGGTGCGGATGCCTATCCCGGACATACACACACACACACTTTGAGCTTTATATATTAGATAACCCCCCTCTGCTTTCTATCACTCAGCCAGTTACTTACTCATTTACACACATTTTCCCCCAGACCCGGCATTCTCAGTCTGTGTACCAACCTCTTGTGTGGCACGGTATCAAACGCTTTGGAAAAATCAAGATGTACCACATCCAATGACTCACCTTGGTCCAGTCTATAGCTTACCTCTTCATAAAAGCTGATTAGATTGGTGACCGGAGCGATTCCTCATAAACCCATGCTGATATGGAGTTACACAGTTATTCTCAGTGAGATAATCCAGAATAACATCCCTCAGAAACCCTTCACATATCTCACCAACAATAGAGGTTAGACTTACTGGCCTATAATTTCCAGGTCACTTTTAGAGCCTTTTTGAATATTGGTACCACATTTGCTATCCGCCAGTCCTGTGTAACAGACCCCGTCGCTATAGAGCCCCTAAATATAAGAAATAATGGTTTGTCTATTCCATTCCTTAGTTCTCTTAGTACTCGTGGGTGTATGCCATCTGGAGCCGGAGATGTATCTATTTTACTCTTATGTAGCCGGTTTCGCCCCTCTTCTTGGGTTAGATTGGTGACCCCTAATATCGGGTTTTCTTTGTCTCTCAGCATTTCATTTTCCACCGTGAATACCGTGGAGAAGATGTGTAATATATTCGCTTTTTCCTCGTCATCTACAACCGTTCTTCCCTCACAGTTTTATAAGGCTCCTACACTGTCACTTATGATTCTCTTACTATAGATATAGGTGAAGAACAGCTTGGGATTAGTGTTACTCTCCTTTGTGCTTCTCTGTTTCCTTTTTGGCAGCTGTAATTAGTTTTTTAGATAAAGTATTTTTCTCCCTATAGTTGTTAGATCCTCAGCGGGGCCGTCCTGCTTTAGTAGTGTCAATGCTTTCTTGTTACTGGTAATTGCCCTCTTACTTCTTTGGCCACATTGGGTTTTTCCTATTTCTTGTCCTTTTATTCCCACAAGGTATAAACCGCTTACAGCGTCTATTTAGGATGTTCTTACACATTTCCCATTATTTTCTGTATTCTTATTTCTGAGGACATTGTCCCAGTCACCAGATTAAGGGCGTCTCTAAGCTGGTCAGACGTTACCTTCCTGAAGTTCAGTGTTTTTGTGACTCCCTGACAAGTCCCCCGTGCGAAACACAAGTGACACTGTACAATATTGTGGTCGCTATTTCCTGCAGATCTGTTATTCTGTCTGTTAGATAGTATTAGGTGTAAAGTGCGGCTCCTCTGGTCGGATTCTGCACCAATTGTGAAGGATAATTATTCTTGGTTATTAGCAGAAACCTGTCGCCTTTATGGGTTTCGCAGGTCTCTGTTTCCCAGTTAATATCCGGGTAGTTAAAGGGAATCTGTCACCCCATTTTTCGAGTATCAGCTGCCGGCACCGCCATCAGGGGCTTATCTACAGCATTCTGTAAGGGCCCCGTCACACATAGCGACTCACCAGCGATCCCGACAACTATGTCAGCGTGTCAGGATCGCTGGTGAGTCGCTACATGATCGCTGGTGAGTTGTCACACAGACAGCTTCACCAGCGATCAGCACAGCAACGCCGAGCGCGCGGCATCACTGTGTACTTTAGTTACCAGCGTGCTGCTTAGAAACCCTGCGTTTACCTTAGTTACCAGCTGATCGCTGGTCTCCTGCCTGTCACACGCAGCGATGCGTGGTGGCCAGCGGGAGACCAGCGATCAAAGAAATGTCCAGGGCTTTCCAAGAGCGATCAGCGATACCGGCAGGGGGGCGGTCGCTGATCGCTGTCACACACAGCGATCTCACTGGTGAGATCGCTATGTCTGACGGGGGGCTTAATGCATTCTGTAATGCTGTAGAAAGGCCCCCGATGTTACCTGAAAGATAAGAAAAATGAGTTATACTCACTGGGGGGGTGGTCCGGTCTTGGTCCGATGGGTGTTGCGGTCCAGCGCATCCCATCTTCTAACGGTGACGTACTCTTCTTTGCGGCCTGTCATGACTCCTGCGCAGGCGCACTGCTCTGCCCTTTTTAAGGGGCCGGACCTCTCCCGGCGCCTGCGCACTGCAGGACTCTGCTTGTCATGATCCATGCTGGATCAGGACTGATAAAAAGCACAGGTAACCTTTTTTTTCTTAAGCTATGCTTAAGTTTGGTTTTTGCCCCCCGGTGGCCATTAGGATTATTGCACTGTGGTGTCGTTTGTTCTAAGTTGGCCCCGGTGGTGGTGAGCGTCATTGCACTCTTGTTTTAAGTGCACATGATTATAATGCAGGTGTGATTGCTGGCTCTGCTATAAGAGAGTCACAGGTGTTGCAATCAGTGTTGGTGATAGTGTTCATTTCAACCATCCTTGGTGGAGGAAGGAGCTGGAGAGCGTTCCTTGCAGCACTGTCTTAGCCTGGTGTGGAAGGAGGGGATTTCCTTGTAGCTCTGACAGAGCTTGGTGGCAGCGATTCAGGAGGAGAGCTGCATTCTGGTGGTGGACTCTGTTGCCAGGAGCAAGAGCCACAGAGTAAAGCTAAGTGGTGTTTCCCTGTTTGTGTTTTTCCTTAGTGTGTATTAGTACAGCGGTGGGGCCAGTGCCTGCGCCACCCAGCTCCCTAGCAAGGGATAGGTGTAGGGTGTGCTGGGGCGACAGGTTCGTGATCGGCGCCCGGTGCAGAACCGGCATAGGGAACGTTAGGAGCGTTAGGGACACTGACTCAGGGGAGTGCAGGAGGTCTCCACGTCCCCTTTCCCTATCGCAGGGCCCACCGTTGTAACTGTTTCCCCTTTCCCCGTGTATTGTTTTAGTTACCGGTCTGCGAGCCGTGTCACACAGGACAGTATCACGTGCCGCGTCCTGTTGTTTTAGTTACCGGCCTGCAGGTCGCGTCACACAGGACGGGTCACCGTGACACTGCTCTGCCCTCAACAGACTATGGAGAATACAGGCGTGGGGGTTCCACACTCTGGAGTATACAGACATGAGGGGTTCACATTCTGGAGTATACAGGCGTGGGGGGTCCACACTGTAGAGTATACAGACTTGAGGAGTCCACGTTCTGGATTATACATGTGGGCGGTACACATTCCTGAGTATACAGACGTGGGGGGCCCACATTCCTGAGTATACAGACGTGGGGGGCCCACATTCCTGAGTATACAGACGTGGGGGGCCCACATTCCTGAGTATACAGACGTGGGGGTCCACATTCTGGAGTATACAAACGTGGGGGTCCACATTCTGGAGTATACAGACGTGGGGGTCCACATTCTGGAGTATACAGACGTGGGTGTCCACATTCTGGAGTATACAGACGTGGGTGTCCACATTCTGGAGTATACAGACGTGGGTGTCCACATTCTGGAGTATACAGACGTGGGGGTCCACATTCTGGAGTATACAGACGTGGGGGTCCACATTCTGGAGTATACAGACGTGGGGGTCCACATTCTGGAGTATACAGACGTGGGGGTCCACATTCTGGAGTATACAGACGTGGGGGTCCACATTTTGGAGTATACAGACGTGGGGGTCCACATTCTGGAGTATACAGACGTGGGGGTCCACATTCTGGAGTATACAGACGTGGGGGTCCACATTCTGGAGTATACAGACGTGGGGGTCCACATTCTGGAGTATACAGACGTGGGGGTCCACATTCTGGAGTATACAGACGTGGGGGTCCACATTCTGGAGTATACAGACGTGGGGGTCCACATTCTGGAGTATACAGACGTGGGGGTCCACATTCTGGAGTATACAGACGTGGGGGTCCACATTCTGGAGTATACAGACGTGGGGGTCCACATTCTGGAGTATACAGACGTGGGGGTCCACATTCTGGAGTATACAGACGTGGGGGTCCACATTCTGGAGTATACAGACGTGGGGGTCCACATTCTGGAGTATACAGATGTGGGGGTCCACATTCTGGATTATACAGATGTGAGGAGTCCACATTCTGGAGTATACATATGTGGGCGGTCCATATTCTGGAGTATACAGACGTGGGGGTCCACATTTTGGATTATACAGATGTGAGGAGTCCACATTATGGAGTATACATATGTGGGCGGTCCACATTATGGAGTATACAGATGTGGGGGTCCACATTCTGGATTATACAGATGTGAGGAGTCCACATTCTGGAGTATACATATGTGGGCGGTCCACATTCTGGAGTATACAGACGTGGGGGTCCACATTCTGGATTATACAGATGTGAGGAGTCCACATTCTGGAGTATACATATGTGGGCGGTCCACATTCTGGAGTATACATATGTGGGCGGTCCACATTCTGGAGTATACAGACGAGGGGATCCACACTATGGAGTATACAGGCGTGGGGGGGTCCATATTCTGGAGTACACAGACGTGGGGGTCCACACTCTAGAACAGTGTTACCCAACCTTTCTGACCTTGAGAGCCACATTCAGCTTAGAGAGAGGGTCACGAGCCACATTCAGCACAGGGAGGGTCGAGAGCCACATCCAGCTCCCACCTCCTTCAAAGTATTGTCAACCAAAGCCCCCATTACAGATATAATGATAACCAAAGCTTTTCCACAGAAATCACTCCAAAGAAGTACACTGAGATCCAGGGGTTCCCACAATCCCCAAATTCAGTATTCTCCCATCAATGACTTCCAAAACACTGTCACATCCAGCTTTGAGCACCTCTTCTAACAGATAAGACCATCCTCCAGCGTACCATACCTAAGACATGTCTAAACCTCTAAGGCCTGTAAATGTGCATCCACATCTGCTCTTCTGTGGAGGGCTACTCACACAATTCACTATTTTGAGATGTGCTCTACACACCTGTTTGCTAGACCTGGACCTAATGCACCAAGCTGGTAGACAGTCGCGAGCCACAATTCATGGGTCAGTGAGCCACATGTGGCTCCTGAGCTACAGGTTGAGGACCCCTGCTTTAGAGTATACAGACGTGGGGGGTCCACTGTCATGATCCAGACCGGGTTTTTCCTGCTCTGGTCATGTCAGGGGTTAACTTTTCTCTGCCTTGTTCTGGTGTCAGGTTAGCTATTTCTATGTGCGGCATCCTGCAGGCAGTGTCAGTTATATTTTCTGCCTACGGCCTTGTCACATACCCGCTTCTTAGCACGTGACTTGGGGTTGCGCCTGCAAGGGTTATTTTATCTCCTCTCACTCAGTCCAGCATTCACCCTCTGTCCTATGCTGCAATGGGGGCATAAATCACACCCCGACACAGCCCACACACCCCGCTCATACACGCTGCCACCACTCACTGAACACACGGGCGATGAGTCCCGGAAATATTACTACTGTCTGCCAATCACCAGGAGCACACACTCTAAGGCTTCGGATTCTTTACTGCATATATAAGGTTTAGACTTATTAACGTTTTAAACTTTAATAGAAAAGGTGCAGTGCTTACAATAAAAAGATATAAAAATATGGAAACAAAAAGTGACATAGAAATATGCAAAACAGTAATAAAATAAAATGGAGAAAACTTACAGAAATATCCAAACCTTGCAGTCTGTTGTTCTGCTCCCTGAGGGGGGATGAATATGGAATGGCTCACACCAGCTTGGCTGTCCCTCATCTGTGAACATGTAACTTATAGATTTAACCTGGAGATCAGATTTCTAGACCAGCCTCTCATGTTAATATTCTAATTCCTGGATTGTGACTGGACCATGGCGACTCTACCAATGAATACATTATTTTTCTCTGAACGCTCTTAGTATAACTTTTCTTTCTTATAGTAAATAGATATTGTCAGGCTGCCATTTGGCGTCTCCCTTCACAGGCACCAGAAAGTGTGAAATGTTTCCACTGTCTTTTTCTCAGGATAACATAGGTCATGACCTTTGTGAGACCTGCAGCCTAGAACAGATGCTAAGTTACTGCCGGCCATACATTGAGCATTTGTTTTAATGTTCTGTTAAAGCGCTCGCAGAGTCCATTGGTTTGGGGGTGATAGGCGCTGGCCACAAAATGCTGCACGTGTATTTCTTCGCAGAGGCTTTCCATCAGACTGGACATGAATTGGGTTCCCTGATCGGTTAAATTTCCAAGGGGAAACCCACACGAGTCAGTAAAGCATCCGCCATTTTGCTCGGATGGAGGACAGTGCCACAGCTTCCGGATATTGTGTAGCATAGTCCACCACTGTGAGGATGAGGTTCTGTAGTACACATACTTGCAAACAGTTTCCCTTCCCCGCTTTTCTATTTTTTATTTGGCAAAAGGCTGTTTATTAATATGGCAGCCCAGTACAAGAAGCAGAGCAAAGAGGCTCTGCCCGACCTCTGTGAGCAGAGAGGAATAGAGGCAGCCGACAAATCCAAGGAACTGCTGATATGTGCCTTGGTCGAGCAGGACATAGAGCTGATGGGGGTGCCAGTAATGCCAATGCTGAGGAGCCTATGGACTCTACTTCACAAATGGACTTATAACAGCTGGGAACAAGTGATCCCAATCTGCGCCTGCAGCTTATTCTACAGTACTGGCAGGCTAAGAGAGAGGCTGCGGCTGCATAACTTCGGGCCCAGAGAAAGGCTACAGGACTCCGGGAGGAGAGAGCTTTCAAGCCCTTGATGGCTCAAATAGAAAGGGCTAACAGTCCTCAGCTAACCCCCTCCCAGGATAAATCCAAGGAGACCCCGTTTGGAAAACTTCCCTGTGATGGAGAAGGATACGGACTTAGATACTTTAATTCGGGGTTTGAAAAAACCTGCAGGCAATACCATCTACCCCGTGAGCAGTGGGCGCGGTATCTAACTCCATGGTTGAGAGGCAAAGCCCTGGAAGTTTTTGCTGACCTCCTACCAGAGCTAGATGGGAACTATGAGGCCCTGATCAGGAAACAGCCTAACCCCAGAAGTGTATCGGAGAAAGTTCCGGAACCTACTACGTCGATCAACGGACAGCTATGCGGATATCGTGAGCACCTTGAGGACCACGTTCCACCAATGGATCAAGGGATTTTCTGTTAACAGTTTTGAGCACTTGACGGATCTTATTCTCAAGGATCAATTTCTTCATATGTGCCCCACGGATGTACGACAATTTGTGTGTGATCAAGAGCCACAAACTGCGGATCAGGCTGCAAAAATTGCTATGTGACCAACAGGATGCCTGAAGTGTGGAAACCATCGGGATTCAGCTGGAAGGGAAGTAAGCCAAATGGGGACCCCTCTCCCTCTGCCGGCTGATCACCAGTGCTGTCCAAGCCCACCTCCTTTGGGGGTCCCGGGGAATAGACTTTCTTTAGGCGATGCAAGCTAATGCTTCGCGTGCAACAAAGTGGGACATGTGAGTGCCGTCTGCCCTGATAGGGAGAAACGCCCATCTACAACCACAAAGCCGTCTGGGTCCCCACCTGCTGTCCTCTTTGTGGCCGGCTCTGGTGTGAGGACTAATGAGAACTGTCAATTTGTCACTGTTGGCAATAAAGTCACTATTGGCCTCAGAGACATTGGGCCAGAGGTGACTCTGATGCGTCCAACAATGGTAAACCCTGCCGATATCATACCAGGAAAGGCTATGACTATAACTGGGGTTGGAAGGGTCAGCCCTGCCATGCCCATGGCCCGTGTGTACCTGGACTGGGGAGCAGGGAAAGAACTGAGAGAAGTGGGAGTATCAGAGGCTATTCCCACCAATGTGTTGCTAGGCACAGACTTGGGGAGGATGGTGTCCTACTATATCCCTCCCTTGTAAGTAAATGCTACAGAGAAGGTGGAAGCAAGTGACCCACCTGAGATCCCGTGTGAGGAGGGAAAATGTACCAATGCACAGGAATGTACATATTTAGCAGCTGTGACCCGTAGTCAGGCTGCAGCTCAGACTCAACCCGAGATTAGAGGATGAGTCTCAAATAAAACTGCCTGAACCGGAGGACCATACTATGGCCCAGGCGCCTCCTCACATGGCAGACCCAACAAGGTCCCTGATAACCGACATTGAAGATTCAGCTTCAGACCAGAGACTGGCAGTCACTCTAGGCCAGGGGCTGCAGACTGACCGAGCTTCCAGGAGGCCCTGCGGAAAGATGTCAGTCTGGAGAAACTTCGATGTCTTACAGACCAACCCCCTACTGCTTCTGACAAAGAATATACTGGGAGCAGGGCAGGCAGTAGTAGTAGTAATATTTCCGGGACTCGTGTTCAGTGAGTGGTGGCAGCGTGTATGAGCGGGGTGTGTGGTCTGTGTCGGGGTGTGATTTATGCTCCCATTGCAGCATAGGACAGTGGTTGAATGCTGGACTGAGTGAGAGGAGATAGATTAACCCTTGCAGGCACAACCCCAAGTCACGTGCTGAGAAGTGGTTACGTGACACTGGGCCTGGGCTGATCCGGAAGTCTTCTGACACTGGCCGGAAGTTCCGTGTGGAGGTGAGCAGGGCCCGAGTATAACGTGCCAGGAAGTTGGCGGTGACTGCAGGGGCTCGGGCCAAGCGCGTCCCGGCCCGAACCCTGGAGCGACGAGAAGGATGTGGCGCGGTGGCAGTGGAACGAGGATGTCGACCTGCGACCGGCGAGCCCCCGCCAACATGGAACCGTTGGGAAGGGCGGGTGCACCTTGACTGCCGCCGTACACAGCCACCGCAGCATCCAGAGCACAGGAGGATGGGGGAGCCGCGGGTGGACTGAAAGATGACGACGGATCTCCCAGAACGGCATCTGGTAGAGGTGGGCCAAACGATGGGAGCGGCACGGGGAGGTGACGGCCGGGGGCAACCCAGTAGAAGGGGAGGTCGTGATAGGAGGGGAGGCAGCAAGGGATTGTGCGGCATGGCAGAGTGAGAGGTCAGGAGGGGCCGACAAGGACGGTGCCCCCGGGGATGAAGGGGAAGGCCGAGACACTATTAGGGTGTCATGAGAGGGCACAGGGAGGTGAGCACCAAGGCCAGTAATAAGGGCTTGAAGCCAGTGCTCACCTGTGCTGCTCTCTGCCAAAGGGCCTCCATCATGGCGTCAGACATGGCTGCAATGGGTTCTGGGGCCCTCTGGAGACAACAGCTTCCAGGGGTCAGCTGGGGCAAAGAGGAAGTCACTGATCCCAATGAAACTTATTATGATTAATTATGATGAAACTCATGTGATTGACGCTGGACTTCAGTCTTTCCAATCCTTGCTGGAAACAATCACATCCCAGCTGACTGAACACACTGGTAAAATCTCAGCGGCAGAGCAGCGGATTTTCAATTTGGAGGACACTGTACAATCTTACGCTGCTCAGGTAAAGGACAGAGACTATGCAATAGACCAGCTCCGGGAAAAACTTGGAGAATCAGAGTCGTTGAAACAATCTCCGGTTCATTGGCGTCCCTGAGTCCGTGAAAGACCTTCATCACTTTACTTCCTCCTGGCTCCCGCAGGCACTTAATGTGCCTGGCTCTATAGTAGTGGAATGAGCCCACAGGACTGGACCTGAGCGTTCCAATCCAAAAGCCCGCCCATGCCCTGTTATTTTTAAGTTGTTCAACTACCAGGACAAAATGCAGCTGCTGCGGGCATTTCGAGCCGCCTCCTGTCACTCCCTTCTCATGTTTCAGAACTTCTCCGCCTTGGTAGTGGCCAAGCGCCGTGCTTTTTCATCAGTTTGTAGACTGTTACGTGACAGGGGCACACGTTTTGCCCTTCTATACCCTGCACGCCTCCGGGTGGTGCTTCACGGAAAGCTGGTGTTTTTTGACAATCCTGATAAAGCCTTGGAGGAAATGGAGCGTTCCTCCCGGGCATCCTCTTCGATTACTTGACTTTGGTTTGTGGTCAAATGTTTTATTACCTTTAAGTACTGGGATTTGGGTGATAATGCGGTCTTATTGCACAATTATCACCTATTTTTTTTTATTTTTAGTTTGCACAATGTTTGCTCTTATTTTGTAAAATTCCTCTCTAGGGGCTGCTATTAGTCAGGATAATTTAACCTGATGTTCAGTATTGTGGTTTACATGTTGATTTTCAGTTCGTTTGAGGATTGAGGGTGGGTTCCCGAGATTGGGGGTGGGTTCCCCTTCCTTGGGCACACTCTGTACTCAGTCTTTTTGGTTAATTTGGGTATTAAGGTTTGCTCGCTGGGACAGACTTTTGCCCATTTGTCCTTTATTTTTTTTTTTACAATTTTTACTTTTTGGCCTCCATGTGGGATAGGCTAACATGGCTACATGCAATGATGTAGCTTCTCATATTGATGTAGACTTTAATCCTGGAATGTAGCTGGTCTGAATTCGCCAGTAAAGCTCAGAAAGGTATTAGACCATATTACCCATATCCGCCCACATATCATCTTTTTACAAGAAACTCACTGGCTTTGCAGAGGTCACCCAACGCTCCGTAATACACATTATTTGGATGCTTCCTTTTCACGGAAGAAGCACGGGATGGCCATTTTGTTTCATAAGGACCTCGCATACTCTATACAGGATGTAGTGAGAGATATGACGGGACGATATTTACTAGTCCGAGTCCTTATTGAACAGCGGGAATATTGCCTCATTAATGTTTATGTGCCCAACACCTGCCAATCCTTCCGTTTTTGCTAGACTCGTGGAAGTTGTTCATGGCTGGCATCCCACTAATATATTATTAGATGGAGATTTAAATACCCTTCAGGATGTCTTCCTTGATAGATCTACACCTTTGCCTGCATCTCATTCTTCAACTAGAGTGATCTCTACCCTACTAGATAGGCTTGATCTGGTTCCTGCTTGGAGATGCTGCCACCCTGCGGAGAGAGAGAACACCTTCTATTCTAGAGTACATGATGTTCATACTCGTATTGATTATTGGTTAATCTCTGCCCCTCTTCTTTTCTTCTTAAAAAAAAAAAAGTAGAAAAACTCCCATCGGTTATCTCGGACCATTCTCCAGTTTTACTTACTCTGGATCTCCCCACTAGTAGAATTGTTTCTTTTCATTGGCGTTTTCCCTCATATCTTTACACTTCGGATGACTTCAAACGCTATAGAATTGGTTGGTGGGAGACTCATGGAGGACAACCTGGAACACCTAGACGATATTAACTTATTCTGGGCCACTGCTAAGACGGTGCTTAGGGGACATATTATATCCTATGTGTCCCAGAAAAAAAACAGATTGTTGTCGTCCCTGCGGCCTCTCTTAGACCAAGGCTTACTCAATCGTATAGAGATTTTAAATTACATAATACTCCCTCCTTCAGAGAGGCTTACGTTACGGCTAAACGAAACTTAAACACCCTATTGCATGAACAGGAACACAATCAGGCTCATCAACGCAACCGATATTTTCGGAGGGGTAATAAACCATGCCGTCTTTTGGCGTCCCTAACGAAGCCAAAGCGGCCACTAGAGTCTCTGATATTACATTACCCGATGGCTCTATCACCCGTGACCCAACTCAAATCTGTGCGGTTTTTAGAGATTTTTATGCAGACCTTTATGGCCCATCCTTAGACGCCCGGGGGAATGGATACAAATTTTTACATAAGGTTGATCTACCAAAACTTTCCACTTCCCAAAGGGAAACTTTAAACCAGCCGATCTCTCCTGGGGAGGTGGGATCAGTCATTAAGTCTTCAAAGTTGCTGAAAGCACCTGGCCCAGATGGGTTTTCGGTTGAATTTTATAAAGTGTTACAACCTTAACTCACTCCCCACCTTACTTCTCTTTCTAATCATATTATTGATTCAGGTTTTATGCCTGACCGATTCAACGAAGCTTGTTTATCATTGTTGCTAAAGCCAGGCAAGGACCCGCTTCTCCCTGTCTCGTACTGTCCAGTCTCCCTCCTTAATGTCGATTTTAAATTACTTACTAAAATCATGGCTAATAGACTTCAGTCTATACTTCCTGATATTCTCACCTCATCACAAATGGGTTTTGTCCATGGTCGGTCTATCACTTATAATATTAGGACGGCATTGGCTGCCATTACACATAGTTACCAGGCTAAAGCCAAGCCGCATATACTGGTCAGCCTTGGTGCTGATAAAGCTTTCCATCGAGTGTCTTGGTCTCACCACATTCGAACCCTTAAGTATAGATTGTTTGGCTTTACCTTTTTCAACTTTGTAAGGACAATTTACACCAACCCCCAATCTTCGATTTGGCTTAATGGTATTCAATCAACTTTTTCCATCTTCGGGGGGTAAGAGGCAGGGATGTCCCCTGTCACCTCTGTTATTTAATATTGCCCTTGACCCTTTGCTGAGATACCTGGAGATGATCCCTTCCTTTGGGGGTATTGGGATCGGTCACCCTACGCTTAAAACATTGGCATTTGCTGATTATATTTTACTCATGATAGTCAACCCTAAGGAATCCATTCCTTCTATAATGGATGCCTTTAACGAATTTGGAGCAGTTTTGGGATCTTGCATAAATTATGACAAATCTCATGCCTTCAAAGCTGCTCAGAAACGGTGGCCGTTCCCTTTCCCCTTTCAGTGGGTGAGAGACTCCCTGCGTTATCTTGGGGTCAACCTGCCTTCAATCCCCCATGACATTAATAAACTGAATGTCCGGCCCCTCATTTTTGTGGTTGTACAGGAAATACAATCCTGGGAATCCCTTAAACTGTGTTTTGCGGGCAAGGCCCATCTGATTAAAATGATCTCTTTCCCTAAAATACTTTTTCCCTTACAGACGCTGCCGGTTCTATTATTTAAAGCTGATGACAGGCTTTTAACAAAAATCTTCCATCAATTTATTTGGGGCTCAAATTGGGGCTCTATATTTAGTATTTTTAAGCTGCAACAAACTAAATCCTTAGGTGGCCTTAATCTCCCTAATATACGCCTGTATAGTATAGCGGCTGTCTTCCGCCACTCCCTGCACTGGATCTATGCCTTCACCAATACTCCAATAGATGAGGGGATGTGTAGACCTTCTAGTCTCCCTGCTCGGCTTCACCTATGACAAGCCGAGGTCCCAGTGGATGTTAGGAGTAAACTCTACTGTGGTCAGTAATCTTGGGATGGCGCCTTGCTAGACGAATTAGTGGACTTGACCTCCATAGTTTGGTGTTTCTTCCCTTTTGGGGCAATCCCTCCTTTCTACAGGGCAGGCCACCTCCCATCTATCGTGTGCATGGGAATAATGGACGTAGACTGGTTTGTGACATGTTGGCGGACAATCAATGTCCTCTTACTTTGGAAGACACTCTTTAAATAGCCAATCCTGGTGGGAGATAATTTTACTATCACCCAAAGTAGACATGTAGGCTCGGTACTACGGGGTATACCGGACGACGTTCGAGCGCACACTCTAAACTTAATCTCCATTAAAGCTCACACAGGGAATTATTCTTTGAGTTTTATATACAAGGAACTGAAACCTTCCATACGGTGGTCAGACTCCACACCGAGCCTGGGGAGATGGGTATCTCAACTGTCAGGTAAAAGACCTCCTGAAAGCCACATTACGTATTAACTCTATGTTACCGTGTGATAGTTACACAACCATGACTCTCATGATATTCCATAGAGCATATATCTCCCCAGAGATTAAATCTAAAATGCCCCCCTCACGTAATTTTCCCTGCCCTAAATGCTTACATTCTCCAGCTAATATTTTTCATTGTCTCTGGGACTGAGCAAAAATACGGGAGGTTCGGGATGCACTCTAGGAACATCTCAGTAATACCTTTGGTGTATCAATCTCTCTTTCTCCGGAGTGGGCCATAGTCAACATTCTCCCACAAGATCAGGTGGTGAGGCTTTCTGTTAAGCAGCACCGTATATTATTCATCTGGGCGGCAACCACCCGCAAAAGTATTCTTCATCTATGAGCACAGGGTAATACTTCCTCTTTGAGTTTAATTACTACGAAGGCGGCCTATCTCTTCAAGATGGACTGGATAGACTCCATATCGAATAAAGAAAACTACACTGAACGGTTTTTCCTTACTTGATCTTCTTTTATTAATGCCCAGACATTATCTATACTCCAGGAGATTCATGGTTACTTCCAATTTACAGACTGGTACACGAGAAAGCAAATTGACTCCTGTTGGGCTTGATTGATATTATGCTCTGAAGGTGTGGATGTGTGCCGGGGGAGATGGATATAGTTATACAGTCTAATGGTCAAAGTACTGTAAAACGCTATATGTCAGATCTTTGCTGATGCTTCTGAACAATCTATGAACCCTTTGTTTATTGTTCAATAAAGTCGGTTTTATAACAAAAAGTTACGTTTTAACCTCATCATTTGCTTAACTATTATTTTGTATGGGTTCTCCGGTCCCCGCTGTTTAGTGCTAGCCTCGTTACTCCTCACTATGAGACACTGGCCATTTCTTCTACACTTCCGGCCTCGTTACTCCTCACTGTGAGACACAGATTGGCCATTACTTCTACACTTCCGGCCTCGTTACTCCTCACTGTGAGACACAGATTGGCCATTACTTCTACACTTCCGGCCTCGTTACTCCTCACTGTGAGACACAGATTGGCCATTACTTCTACACTTCTGGCCTCGTTACTCCTCACTATGAGACACTGGCCATTTCTTCTACACTTCCGGCCTCGTTACTCCTCACTGTGAGACACAGATTGGCCATTACTTCTACACTTCCGGCCTCGTTACTCCTCACTGTGAGACACAGATTGGCCATTACTTCTACACTTCTGGCCTCGTTACTCCTCACTGTGAGACACAGATTGGCCATTACTTCTACACTTCTGGCCTCGTTACTCCTCACTGTGAGACACAGATTGGCCATTACTTCTACACTTCTGGCCTCGTTACTCCTCACTGTGAGACACAGATTGGCCATTACTTTTACACTTCTGGCCTCGTTACTCCTCACTGTGAGACACAGATTGGCCATTACTTCTACACTTCTGGCCTCGTTACTCCTCACTGTGAGACACAGATTGGCCATTACTTCTACACTTCTGGCCTCGTTACTCCTCACTGTGAGACACAGATTGGCCATTACTTCTACACTTCTGGCCTCGTTACTCCTCACTGTGAGACACAGATTGGCCATTACTTCTACACTTCTGGCCTCGTTACTCCTCACTGTGAGACACAGATTGGCCATTACTTCTACACTTCTGGCCTCGTTACTCCTCACTGTGAGACACAGATTGGCCATTACTTCTACACTTCTGGCCTCGTTACTTCTCACTGAGACACACAGATTGGCCATTACTTCTACACTTCTGGCCTCGTTACTGCTCACTGTGAGACACAGATTGGCCATTACTTTTACACTTCTGGCCTTGTTACTCCTCATTATGAGGCACAGATTGGCCATTACTTCTACACTTCTGGCCTCGTTACTCCTTACTATGAGACACAGAATGGCCATTACTTCTACACTTCTGGCCTCGTTACTCCTCACTGTGAGACACAGATTGGCCATTACTTCTACACTTCTGGCCTCGTTATTCCTCACTGTGAGACCCAAATTGGCCATTACTTCTACACTTCTGGCCTTGTTACTCCTCACTGTGAGACCCAAATTGGCCATTACTTCTACACTTCTGGCGTAGTGTTTTCTTCACTTTCCCTCTCGCACCATTGTATTCCTTAGCACCCGCCATCATCTTCTCCTTTCTCAGATATATTCCTTTGTGTCAGTATGGAATTGCTATTGTTAATACTCTCGGATTTTCGCTCATTGTTCGGTGTTAGTCTTTGCCTCCTAATATAACGGTATAATTTCGGGTGTCGCCATATGATGTCGTGCCCTATACCCGATATACATTTAACAACAATGTATTATTATTGAAATGGTCCTTCGGCTGCACCTGGGTGTATGTTGGCGTTGATGCTCATGTCCCCGTATAGCATATGGATCCCTGATATACTGCTCACCTTTGCATTGGTAGCGGCTGTTTAGGACATTCCTGGAGGCTCCGCTTGCGCGCTTGTGTAGTGCGGATGTGGCACCTGCTCACCCCACTGACTTCCGTATACACGGCACACCGCGAGCGCACACCATAGCCCTGTGGAGACTGAGCGGATCAGCGTTCCTGCATCCCACTGACCAGAACTGGACGTCACGTGACGTAAATTGTGCGCCAAAGACCACGTGCACATCCGATGATTAGTCTGGGGCCATCTTTGGTCGGCTTTCAGTATTTATATTCATCAGCATCCCCCTCCCTGCCCCTGAAGAAGCAGGATGAAACCCGCAGGCGTAGAGCGACACAACCGCATTCACATCCACGTTTTCTTTCCTTTTTGGTCCTCATTATTGTTTGTACATGAATTTTGCACTGTGAACTGAAAGCATTGTCTTTATATCTAACATGGTGGAAAGTAGAAGCTCGCTGTATTCACTATGCGTTGTGTCCCCCCCACCGGTTATGAGGCTCTCGTGCTGTTAACATTATTTTGTATATTCAATAAAAATTGCATTCACTTCCTATGTTCTAGGTTTTTAGTTTATTGGGTCATTGGCATATTTATTTTCATTAAGTCTTTTTGAAGTGCAATCCAGTACGAGATACAGAAGTGTTATTTATGAGGACATACTTTACTGATTTAATAGAACTCAATGAGCTTAATAATTCATAAGGATTTCTCCAGAAATAGTATCAGATGAGAAACGAAAAGGAGGAGACTGCCAGGGTCCGAACTGTGCGGAGGATGACGTCACATCAGGGTGGAGAAGAAAGTGCAGAGCTAAAAGTCAGACGAGGTCCCAGGAGGCGAGCTAAAGAGTCAGGCGAAATCCCAGGAGGCGAGCTAAAGAGTCAGGCGAAATCCCAGGAGGCGAGCTAAAGAGTCAGGCGAAATCCCAGGAGGCGAGCTAAAGAGTCAGGCGAAATCCCAGGAGGCGAGCTAAAGAGTCAGGCGAGGTCCCAGGAGGCGAGCTAAAGAGTCAGGCAAAATCCCAGGAGGCGAGCTAAAGAGTCAGGCAAAATCCAAGGAGGCGAGCTAAAGAGTCAGGCAAAATCCAAGGAGGCGAGCTAAAGAGTCAGGCGAAATCCAAGGAGGCGAGCTAAAGAGTCAGGCGAAATTCCAGGAGGCGAGCTAAAGAGTCAGGCGAGGTCCCAGGAGGCGAGCTAAAGAGTCAGGCGAAATCCCAGGAGGCGAGCTAAAGAGTCAGGCGAGGTCCCAGGAGGCGAGCTAAAGAGTCAGACGAGGTCCCAGGAGGCGAGCTAAAGAGTCAGGCGAAATCCCAGGAGGCGAGCTAAAGAGTCAGGCGAAATCCCAGGAGGCGAGCTAAAGAGTCAGGCGAAATCCCAGGAGGCGAGCTAAAGAGTCAGGCGAAATCCCAGGAGGCGAGCTAAAGAGTCAGGCGAAATCCCAGGAGGCGAGCTAAAGAGTCAGGCGAGGTCCCAGGAGGCGAGCTAAAGAGTCAGGCAAAATCCAAGGAGGCGAGCTAAAGAGTCAGGCAAAATCCAAGGAGGCGAGCTAAAGAGTCAGGCAAAATCCAAGGAGGCGAGCTAAAGAGTCAGGCAAAATCCAAGGAGGCGAGCTAAAGAGTCAGGCAAAATCCAAGGAGGCGAGCTAAAGAGTCAGGCAAAATCCAAGGAGGCGAGCTAAAGAGTCAGGCGAAATTCCAGGAGGCGAGCTAAAGAGTCAGGCGAAATCCCAGGAGGCGAGCTAAAGAGTCAGGCGAGGTCCCAGGAGGCGAGCTAAAGAGTCAGGCGAGGTCCCAGGAGGCGAGCTAAAGAGTCAGGCGAGGTCCCAGGAGGCGAGCTAAAGAGTCAGGCGAGGTCCCAGGAGGCGAGCTAAAGAGTCAGGCGAGGTCCCAGGAGGCGAGCTAAAGAGTCAGGCGAGGTCCCAGGAGGCGAGCTAAAGAGTCAGGCGAGGTCCCAGGAGGCGAGCTAAAGAGTCAGGCGAGGTCCCAGGAGGCGAGCTAAAGAGTCAGGCGAGGTCCCAGGAGGCGAGCTAAAGAGTCAGGCGAGGTCCCAGGAGGCGAGCTAAAGAGTCAGGCGAGGTCCCAGGAGGCGAGCTAGAGTCAGGCGAAATCCCAGGAGGCGAGCTAAAGAGTCAAGCGAGGTCACAGGAGGCGAGGTAAAGAGTCAGGCGAGGTCCCAGGAGGGGAGCTAAAGAGTCAGGCGAGGTCCCAGGAGGGGAGCTAAAGAGTCAGGCAAGGTCCCAGGAGGTGAGCTAAAGAGTCAGGCGAGGTCCCAGGAGGTGAGCTAAAGAGTCAGGCGAGGTCCCAGGAGGCGAGCTAAAGAGTCAGGCGAGGACCCAGGAGGCGAGCTAAAGAGTCAGGCGAGGACCCAGGAGGCGAGCTAAAGAGTCAGGCGAAATCCCAGGAGGCGAGCTAAAGAGTCAGGCGAAATCCCAGGAGGCGAGCTAAAGAGTCAGGCGAAATCCCAGGAGGCGAGCTAAAGAGTCAGGCGAAATCCCAGGAGGCGAGCTAAAGAGTCAGGCGAAATCCCAGGAGGCGAGCTAAAGAGTCAGGCGAAATCCCAGGAGGCGAGCTAAAGAGTCAGGCGAAATCCCAGGGGCGAGCTAAAGAGTCAGGCGAGGTCCCAGGAGGCGAGCTAAAGAGTCAGGCGAGGTCCCAGGACGAGAGCTAAAGAGGCGAGGTCCCAGGAGGCGAGCTAAAGAGTCATGCGAGGTCCCAGGAGGCGAGCTAAAGCGTCAGGCGAGGTCCCAGGAGGCGAGCTAAAGCGTCAGGCGAGGTCCCAGGAGGCGAGCTAAAGCGTCAGGCGAGGTCCCAGGAGGTGAGCTAAAGCGTCAGGCGAGGTCCCAGGAGGCGAGCTAAAGAGTCAGGCGAGGTCCCAGGAGGCAAGCTAAAGAGCCAGGCGAGGTCCCAGGAGGCAAGCTAAAGAGCCAGGCGAGGTCCCAGGAGGCAAGCTAAAGAGTCAGGCGAGGTCCCAGGAGGCGAGCTAAAGAGTCAGGCGAGGTCCCAGGAGGCGAGCTAAAGAGTCAGGCGAGGTCCCAGGAGGCAGGGCTGTGGAGTCGGTAAGCCAAACCTGCGACTCCGACTCCTCAATTTCCCTTCCACCGACTCCGACATCTATTGCTTATATTTAAGTGAAAAATGTATTGTAGTACAATGTGAACTTCAGACATTTAATCATTTCTATTATCCAATAATCAAGATATTTAGACAGAACATAATATCTATTTATTGGAATACAACTTTAGAACACAAAAAACTAATAAATTGTAAATATGTAATACACTGAATACATGTACACGGTACAGACCAAAGTTTGGACATACCTCAGTCAGAGAGTTTTCTTTATTTTCATGACTATGAAAATTGTAGATTCATTCTGAAAGCATCAAAACTATGAATTACCACATGTGAAATTATATAATTAACAAAAAAGTGTGAAACAACTGAAAATATGTCTTATATTCTAGATTCTTCAAAGTAGCCACCTTTTGCTTTGATTACTGCTTTGCACACTCTTGGCAATCTCTTGATGAGCTCCAAGAGGTAGTCACCGGAAATGGTCTTCCAACAGTCTTGAAGGAGTTCCCAGATATGCTTAGCACTTGTTGGCCCTTTTGCCTTCACTCTGCGGTCCAGCTCACCCCAAACCATCTCGATTGGGTTCAGGTCTGGTGACTGTGCAGGCCAGGTCATCTGGCGTAGCACCCCATCACTCTCCTTCTTGGTCAAATAGCTCTTACACAGCCTGGAGGTGTGTTTGAGGCCATTGTCCTGTTGAAAAATAATTGATGGTCCAACTAAACACAAACCGGATGGAATAGCATGCCGCTGCAAGATGCTGTGGTAGCCATGCTGCTTTAGTATGCCTTCAATTTTGAATAAATCCCCAACAGTGTCACCAGCAAAGCACCCGCACACCATCACACCTCCTCCTCCATGCTTCACGGTGGGAACCAGGCATGTAGAGTCCATCCGTTCACCTTTTCTGCATCGCACAAAGACATGGTGGTTGGAACCAAAGATCTCAAATTTGGACTCATCAAACCAAAGCCCAGATTTCCACTGGTCTAATGTCCATTCCTTGTGTTCTTTAGCCCAAACAAGTCTCTTCTGCTTGTTGCCTGTCCTTAGCAGTGGTTTCCTAGCAGCTATTTCACCATGAAGGCCTGCTGCACAAAGTCTCCTCTTAACAGTTGTTGTAGAGATGTGTCTGCTGCTAGAACTCTGTGTGGCATTGACCTGGTCTCTAATCTGAGCTTCTGTTAACCTGCGATTTCTGAGGCTGGTGACTCGGATGAACTTATCCTCCGCAGCAGAGGTGACTCTTGGTCTTCCTTTCCTGGGGCGGTCCTCATGTGAGCCAGTTTCTTTGTAGCGCTTGATGGTTTTTGCCACTGCACTTGGGGACACTTTGAAAGTTTCCCCAATTTTTCAGACTGATTGACCTTCATTTCTTAAAGTAATGATGGCCACTTGTTTTTCTTTACTCAGAATTTGTATTATGGCAAGAAAAAAGCAGCTAACAGTCTATTCAGTAGGAGTATCAGCTGCGTATCCACCAGACTTCTGCACAACACAACTGATGGTCCCAACCCCATTTATAAGGCAAGAAATCCCACTTATTAAACCTGACAGGGCACACCTGTGAAGTGAAAACCACTTCCGGTGACTACCTCTTGAAGCTCATCAAGAGAATGCCAAGAGTGTGCAAAGCAGAAATCAAAGCAAAAGGTGGCTACTCTGAAGAACCTAGAATATAAGACATATTTTCAGTTGTTTCACACTTTTTTGTTAATTCTATAATTCCACATGTGTTACTTCATAGTTTTGATGCCTTCAGAGTGAATCTACAACTTTCATAGTCATGAAAATAAAGAAAATGTTTTGATTGAGGTGTGTCCAAACTTTTGGTCTGTACTGTGTGTGTATATATATATATATATATATATATATATATATATACACATACACACACTATGACTTATCTCGGCTAAGATAAAGCCCAGATCCTCAGGCTACATTCACACTATGGGTGTAGCCAGGATCAAACCTGGGGGTGGGGGGCAGAATCTCATACTCTTCCACAGAATTTCATACTGCACACCTTAGCTGCTGCAGAACCTCATACTGCACACCCCTACACTTGAAAATAAAGCCTGCACCTTAAGAAGATGTGGTGGTGAATGCAGTCTATTTATTCCAACTATCAGTTGATGTTGATGTTACTGAAGACGAGCAATGCCTGTCCTGGGCGTCCTTTTGGGCAGCTATGAGGTGTAACTGACTGGTGCTAAAAAAATGGAGCGTTAGTCTGTGTGCTACCCGGCTTTCATTCTTTTAGGTACAGATATGATATAGATAGACAGATATGGATAAATGGATAGATAGAGCAGATTTCTAATCTGCTTTTGCTATTGAAAACATCTATGAGCGCAAAATCCTTTCAGGTGATGCGGTTTTTTAAAAATCTGATCGGCTTTTGCAACTGAAAAACGAATCCTCAAAAAACGCAGGAAAAACGCTGTGTGTGAATGAAGCCTTAGATCAGGAATAGAACAGCCATTTATAGGACATTTCATAACTTTCCCAAATTCCTATGAAAAAATATTCAACATATTCTGCATTGAACTACTGTACCCAATTTATTATATATTTTAGGAGTCGGACCATTTTATACCGACTCCACCAAAATGAGCTCCGACTCAGACTCCACAGCCCTGCCAGGAGGCGAGCTAAAGAGTCAGGCAAGGTCACAGGAGGAGAGCTACAAGGCTGACAAGGCGATTTTGCCACAGATCAGAAACTGTATTGGCAGACTGAGGCGGCAGACGAGACGCGGTGACGGACGAGGCGGCGGTGGACAAGATGCGGCAGCGGACGAGACGTGGGGTGCGGCAGCGGACGAGGCAAAGGACGAGACACGGAGCGAGGTAGAAGCCGCAGAAGAGGCGACATTTAATAACATTAGATCCATGATCAAAAAAAATGCCAAAAGTAAAAAATTAGATGCCCTGCGCTGCTACGCAGGCGAGCCAGACGGAGGTCGCGGCCCCGTGCAGTGAGCCAGACCGCAGCACCACATTATTTAAGGATGAGAAACACCATAGCAGCAGACAAACCCCGTTTTAGTTTAGGGGGTCTTCAAGTCACACCTGCAGCTTTCATAGATCAGATACATCCTCTGCACCAATCACATTTCTTTTTTCTTGGAACAAAAGGAAAACAAAAAAGTCTGAAGTGCCGAATTTTGTGGAAATCTCAGTCGGGACGCCAACGACACAGCGACGTGGCCGTCCATACACTCGACGATCACAGTGACGCAGCCATCCGCACACTCGATGCTCAGGATGGCGCCTGCACTCGCGGCTCTCAGTACAATCTCTTTAGCAGAGTCCAATAAATACCCTATACGCCCCCTATAGAAAGCCATGAACCGGCCCCTAGTATCCTGTAGGAAACATGGGGCATAACATTTCCAGATGCCACAGGAGAGTCCGGATCCATGAAGCATATCGGACCCTCACGAGAGCAGCACACTGCCCCTGCAGGAAGGATGCGATTCTGGGCCACCACTCACGTCTCGTAGAGGATGAAGATGCTGAAGGCCACAAGTGTCACTGAGGTGTAAGGATTGCTGCTGAGGTAGAAGTCGGGGGTCCAGATACAATGGAAATCAAAGAGGACTGACCATCCCACTCATCGGAGCACGTCCTTGTCTGGTAGCTGGAGGCTGCACAGAAATGACACCGCTGCCTGGGAAATAATGGGGGTCTCTGCACGGGATACACGGAGGTCTCTGTCCGGAGCTGCTAACACATAGGTCTATTGCACAATCAAAAGGAGAACCTGAGGTGACTGACCACCGGCCCAACCATCATCCAACAGCATCTCTGTGCCCCAGAACAAGCTATTATAGAGGGGAAGGGGTCGTGTGTCTCCCAGCAGAGACCATCCCCTCCCCTTGTTGGAGTCGCACAGAGGGGTTCTTGCACGCTCAGTTCTGAAACCCTTTCAGTGTGACTGGAGCCTGAAACCAGATGTAGTCGTCGCTGTGGTCCGGGGTGCTGTGGTCCGGGGTGCTGTCTGCTTCGCTGCTGGACAGTTTGATGGTCAGCGTGTGGCCCCTGGTGGGAACCTTATAGTTGAGTTTGGGTCTAAACCAATCTGCGGCGCAGTCTCGATGTCCCTGCACCATCAGGACCAGGCTCATCAGGCCAGAAGAGCGCAGCTCACTGAACGGGTCAGCCAGAAAGAGCGCATGGAAGAGCTGGCGGAGACAGGGCCGCAGACTCAGGCTCTGCTCACCATTACCCACCTGGATGCCCTCCATGTCTATGACATACAGCTCCTTAGGGCTGACGACAGATCCTCCCAGCAGCAGCAGAACGCGCGGGACAGGGGTCAGCGTGAAGAAGACTTGCAGCCGAGACATTAACTCTGCCAAGTCTGAGAGCGCGCGCTGGCACTGACGGGAATCAGACGCCTGCTTCATCGGCCTTCTCCTAACCTCATCACCATCCTGGAAGAAGAGAAGACATAAGGGGGTAAGTACCCGGAGCAAGAGGAGACCGGCGAGGGGAGTAGGGGGGGCCCCCCGAGAGGAGACCGGCGAGGGGAGTAGGGGGGGGCCCCCCGAGAGGAGACCGGCGAGGGGAGTAGGGGGGGCCCCCGAGAGGAGACCGGCGAGGGGAGTAGGGGGGCCCCCCGAGAGGAGACCGGCGAGGGGAGTAGGGGGGGCCCCCCCGAGAGGAGACCGGCGAGGGGAGTAGGGGGGGCCCCCCCGAGAGGAGACCGGCGAGGGGAGTAGGGGGGGCCCCCCCGAGAGGAGACCGGCGAGGGGAGTAGGGGGGGCCCCCCCGAGAGGAGACCGGCGAGGGGAGTAGGGGGGGCCCCCCCGAGAGGAGACCGGCGAGGGGAGTAGGGGGGGCCCCCCCGAGAGGAGACCGGCGAGGGGAGTAGGGGGGGCCCCCCCGAGAGGAGACCGGCGAGGGGAGTAGGGGGGGCCCCCCCGAGAGGAGACCGGCGAGGGGAGTAGGGGGGGCCCCCCCGAGAGGAGACCGGCGAGGGGAGTAGGGGGGGCCCCCCCGAGAGGAGACCGGCGAGGGGAGTAGGGGGGGCCCCCCCGAGAGGAGACCGGCGAGGGGAGTAGGGGGGGCCCCCCCGAGAGGAGACCGGCGAGGGGAGTAGGGGGGGCCCCCCCGAGAGGAGACCGGCGAGGGGAGTAGGGGGGGCCCCCCCGAGAGGAGACCGGCGAGGGGAGTAGGGGGGGCCCCCCCGAGAGGAGACCGGCGAGGGGAGTAGGGGGGGCCCCCCCGAGAGGAGACCGGCGAGGGGAGTAGGGGGGGCCCCCGAGAGGAGACCGGCGAGGGGAGTAGGGGGGGCCCCCGAGAGGAGACCGGCGAGGGTAGTAGGGGGGGCCCCCGAGAGGAGACCGGCGAGGGGAGTAGGGGGGCCCCGAGAGGAGACCGGGGGCTTGAACATGGCCCGAAAGGAGTTCGGCAGAGGGAGGACCCGGGCTGACAGGAAACCGGCAAAGGGGGGGATGCGCTAGAGGACACCAGCAACACTGAGTGAGATGGTACAGAAGAGGGGGTGGGACGGGCAGAGGGCGGTTGCTCTTACCTGCGAAACCCCACAGAAGTGCAGCAGCTGCTCGTAGGGCAGGGGTAGCTGGTGGCGCTGGTGCAGGATGTGCTTCAGGAGGTCACAGGTGAAGCGGCAACAACTTTCCCTCGTTACCAGTCCTGGGAACACCACACACACATCAGGGTCTTCCCTGGAGCCGCGTCTGGTGCCTGGAGGTCTGCAGGACAGCGGCTGGGGGTCCGCCTGCTCCATCCTTCCTGATCGGAACATAATGAAGTGGTGTGAAGAACAGCAAGTGCCCCAATAATGCGGGGGTGTAATCAGCGGGAGGCGGCACCGGGACGGACTTGTCTGACTGCTGGGGCAGCACAGGAGCTGGGACAGCCGGGGACATCACCACCAGCTGGTATGGAGGGGTGGTGTGTGCGCGTATATATACACACACAGCTCTGGCAAAAATTAATAGTCCACTTCCAAATTTTCAGTTTCTCTGATTTTTCTCTTTATATTTTTGAGTATAATGTAAATTGCTCTTTTATTCTATAAACTTCTTCTGACAACATGTCTCCGAATCTCCAAGCAATAAACTTTGTATTTATTTTCAGAAAATGAGAAATGGACAAAAGAGCAACAAAATGCAGAGAGCCTGTAGACCTCAAACAATGCTAAGAAAACAAGGTCAATCATTTAGAAACAACAATACTGATGTTTTACCTCAGGAAGAGTTCAGAGATCAGTATTCTGTGGAATCCCCATGATTGTTAACCCCGGCTTTCCTGCGTCTTGGCTGCTTTCCACCAGTCTCTCACATGTCTTCTGGGTGACCTTATGCCGCTCCTGGTACACACATGTCAGCAGTTTTTCTTTGTCTGATGGCTTGTGACTATCCATCTTCCTCCTGATTACATTCCAGAGGTTCTCAGTGGGGTTCAGGTCTGGAGATTGGGCTGCCCATGACAGGGGTTTGATGTGGTGGTCCTTCATCCACACATTGATTACCGTAGCTGTGTGGCATGGCGCATTGTCCTCAGAGTTGGGGAACATTGCCTGAGCAGAAGGAATCAGCTGTTTTTCCAGGATAACCTTGTATGCGGCTTGATTCATACGTCCTCCGCAAAGATTAACCTGCCCAATTCCAGCCGTGCTGAAGCCTCCCCAGATCATCACCGATCCTCCACCAAATGTCACAGTGGCTGCAAGACACTGTGCCTTGTACGCCTCCGTCTAACCATTAGATGACCAGATGTTTGGCAAAGCTGAAAATTAGACTCAGCAGAGAAGATTACCTTACTCCAGTCCTCTATGGTCCAATCCTTATGGTGTTTGTCAGACTTCAGCCTGGCTCTCCTTTGCTTCTCATTGATGAAAGGCTTTTTTCTAGCTTTACATGACTTGAGCCCGGCCTCTAGGAGCCGGTTACGGACTGTTCTTGCCGTGCACTTCACCCCAGTTGCCATTTCTTTTGCAGGTCACTTGATGTCATCCTGCGGTTGCTGAGTGACATTCGAAAAAGATGATGGTCATCCCGGTCAGTGAAGAGTCGTTTTTGCCCTCTGCCGGTCTGTAGCTTTGTTGTCCCCAATGTCTGCTGCTTGACCTTGTTGTAATGGACTGCCGTCTTTGAAATTTTAAGCATGGAAGCAACATGATGCTCACTGTATCCCTCTGCTAGTAAAGCCAGAATTGAGCCCTTCTTTTCTTCACTCAAAACTTAAAAATTATTTTTTGTCATTCCTATTACTTTTGGGATATTACTAGCACTTGTTTTGCCATCCAGCTTGTCCTATTGCAGGAGGATTGTGAACCCCACAGCAGGGTTTCTTATACTTTCCTTCGTTAGATAACATTTGGTTCTGGTGATCACCTAATCAGAAGCACAGTAAGTAGAATGAGGTGGACTCTGGATGGAATTCACCTGACACTGGAATGGAGGCCAGAAATGGAGAGAAGCAGATTTTTATAAAACTGCAGTGCGCTCTTAATTCTTAATGTTTGCCAGAGCTGTATATACACATACACAGGACGGAGCACAGCGACACAAGCTGGAGACTGCCGGGTGCACAGGACCCCTCGCTGTCTGGATACAGAGCTGTCGGGAGTTACACACTGAGGCCATAGGCCGCCGAGTCCCGTGTGCGCCGTGCAGTCACAGCTCCGTCCTTTCCTCCCCTCGGACCAGCAGCACGACCCCAACCGGCCGCAGCTACCCGGCGACGAGGGTTCCCACTGCTACCGCCGCCTCCTTCCACAGCTCCTCTGTGCCCAGGACTCACACTGCCGTCTCCTCCTCCCACAGCTCCCCGGTCCCCAGGACTCACACTGCCGTCTCCTCCTCCCACATCTCCCCGGTCCCCAGGACTCACACTGCCGCCTCCTCCTCCCACATCTCCCCGGTCCCCAGGACTCACACTGCCGTCTCCTCCTCCCACATCTCCCCGGTCCCCAGGGCTCACACTGCCGTCTCCTCCTCCCACATCTCCCCGGTCCCCAGGACTCACACTGCCGTCTCCTCCTCCCACAGCTCCCCAGGGCTCACACTTCCGTCTCCTCCTCCCACAGCTCCCCGGTCCCCAGGGCTCACACTGCCGTCTCCTCCTCCCACAGCTCCCCGGTCCCCAGGGCTCACACTGCCGTCTCCTCCTCCCACAGCTCCCCGGTCCCCAGGACTCACACTGCCGTCTCCTCCTCCCACAGCTCCCCGGTCCCCAGGGCTCACACTGCCGTCTCCTCCTCCCACAGCTCCCCGGTCCCCAGGACTCACACTGCCGTCTCCTCCTCCCACAGCTCCCCGGTCCCCAAGGCTCACGCTGCCGTCTCCTCCTCCCACAGCTCCCCAGGGCTCACGCTGCCGTCTCCTCCTCCCACAGCTCCCCAGGGCTCACGCTGCCGTCTCCTCCTCCCACAGCTCCCCGGTCCCCAGGGCTCACACTGCCGTCTCCTCCTCCCACAGCTCCCCGGTCCCCAGGGCTCACGCTGCCGTCTCCTCCTCCCACAGCTCCCCGATCCCCAGGGCTCACACTGCCGTCTCCTCCCCGGTCCCCAGGACTCACACTGCCGTCTCCTCCTCCCACAGCTCCCCGGTCCCCAGGGCTCACACTGCCGTCTCCTCCTCCCACAGCTCCCCGGTCCCCAGGGCTCACGCTGCCGTCTCCTCCTCCCACAGCTCCCCGGTCCCCAGGACTCACACTGCCGTCTCCTCCTCCCACAGCTCCCCGGTCCACAGGGCTCACACTGCCGTCCCCTCCTCCCACAGCTCCCCGGTCCCCAGGGCTCACACTGCCGTCTCCTCCTCCCACAGCTCCCCGGTCCCCAGGGCTCACACTGCCGTCTCCTCCTCCCACAGCTCCCCGGTCCCCAGGGCTCACACTGCCGTCTCCTCCTCCCACAGCTCCCCGGTCCCCAGGGCTCACGCTGCCGTCCCCTCCTCCCACAGCTCCCCGGTCCCCAGGACTCACACTGCCGTCCCCTCCTCCCACAGCTCCCCGGTCCCCAGGACTCACGCTGCCGTCTCCTCCTCCCACAGCTCCCCGGTCCCCAGGACTCACACTGCCGTCTCCTCCTCCCACAGCTCCCCGGTCCCCAGGACTCACACTGCCGTCTCCTCCTCCCACAGCTCCCCGGTCCCCAGGGCTCACACTGCCGTCCCCTCCTCCCACAGCTCCCCGGTCCCCAGGACTCACACTGCCGTCTCCTCCTCCCACAGCTCCCCGGTCCCCAGGACTCACGCTGCCGTCTCCTCCTCCCACAGCTCCCCGGTCCCCAGGGCTCACGCTGCCGTCTCCTCCTCCCACAGCTCCCCGGTCCCCAGGACTCACACTGCCGTCTCCTCCTCCCACAGCTCCCCGGTCCCCAGGACTCACACTGCCGTCTCCTCCTCCCACAGCTCCCCGGTCCCCAGGACTCACACTGCCGTCTCCTCCTCCCACAGCTCCCCGGTCCCCAGGACTCACACTGCCGTCTCCTCCTCCCACAGCTCCCCGGTCCCCAGGACTCACACTGCCGTCTCCTCCTCCCACAGCTCCCCGGTCCCCAGGACTCACACTGCCGTCTCCTCCTCCCACAGCTCCCCGGTCCCCAGGACTCACACTGCCGTCTCCTCCTCCCACAGCTCCCCGGTCCCCAGGACTCACGCTGCCGTCTCCTCCTCCCACAGCTCCCCGGTCCCCAGGGCTCACGCTGCCGTCTCCTCCTCCCACAGCTCCCCGGTCCCCAGGGCTCACACTGCCGTCTCCTCCTCCCACAGCTCCCCGGTCCCCAGGACTCACACTGCCGTCTCCTCCTCCCACAGCTCCCCGGTCCCCAGGACTCACACTGCCGTCTCCTCCTCCCACATCTCCCCGGTCCCCAGGACTCACACTGCCGCCTCCTCCTCCCACATCTCCCCGGTCCCCAGGACTCACACTGCCGTCTCCTCCTCCCACATCTCCCCGGTCCCCAGGGCTCACACTGCCGTCTCCTCCTCCCACATCTCCCCGGTCCCCAGGACTCACACTGCCGTCTCCTCCTCCCACAGCTCCCCAGGGCTCACACTTCCGTCTCCTCCTCCCACAGCTCCCCGGTCCCCAGGGCTCACACTGCCGTCTCCTCCTCCCACAGCTCCCCGGTCCCCAGGGCTCACACTGCCGTCTCCTCCTCCCACAGCTCCCCGGTCCCCAGGACTCACACTGCCGTCTCCTCCTCCCACAGCTCCCCGGTCCCCAGGGCTCACACTGCCGTCTCCTCCTCCCACAGCTCCCCGGTCCCCAGGACTCACACTGCCGTCTCCTCCTCCCACAGCTCCCCGGTCCCCAAGGCTCACGCTGCCGTCTCCTCCTCCCACAGCTCCCCAGGGCTCACGCTGCCGTCTCCTCCTCCCACAGCTCCCCAGGGCTCACGCTGCCGTCTCCTCCTCCCACAGCTCCCCGGTCCCCAGGGCTCACACTGCCGTCTCCTCCTCCCACAGCTCCCCGGTCCCCAGGGCTCACGCTGCCGTCTCCTCCTCCCACAGCTCCCCGATCCCCAGGGCTCACACTGCCGTCTCCTCCCCGGTCCCCAGGACTCACACTGCCGTCTCCTCCTCCCACAGCTCCCCGGTCCCCAGGGCTCACACTGCCGTCTCCTCCTCCCACAGCTCCCCGGTCCCCAGGGCTCACGCTGCCGTCTCCTCCTCCCACAGCTCCCCGGTCCCCAGGACTCACACTGCCGTCTCCTCCTCCCACAGCTCCCCGGTCCACAGGGCTCACACTGCCGTCCCCTCCTCCCACAGCTCCCCGGTCCCCAGGGCTCACACTGCCGTCTCCTCCTCCCACAGCTCCCCGGTCCCCAGGGCTCACACTGCCGTCTCCTCCTCCCACAGCTCCCCGGTCCCCAGGGCTCACACTGCCGTCTCCTCCTCCCACAGCTCCCCGGTCCCCAGGGCTCACGCTGCCGTCCCCTCCTCCCACAGCTCCCCGGTCCCCAGGACTCACACTGCCGTCCCCTCCTCCCACAGCTCCCCGGTCCCCAGGACTCACGCTGCCGTCTCCTCCTCCCACAGCTCCCCGGTCCCCAGGACTCACACTGCCGTCTCCTCCTCCCACAGCTCCCCGGTCCCCAGGACTCACACTGCCGTCTCCTCCTCCCACAGCTCCCCGGTCCCCAGGGCTCACACTGCCGTCCCCTCCTCCCACAGCTCCCCGGTCCCCAGGACTCACACTGCCGTCTCCTCCTCCCACAGCTCCCCGGTCCCCAGGACTCACGCTGCCGTCTCCTCCTCCCACAGCTCCCCGGTCCCCAGGGCTCACGCTGCCGTCTCCTCCTCCCACAGCTCCCCGGTCCCCAGGACTCACACTGCCGTCTCCTCCTCCCACAGCTCCCCGGTCCCCAGGACTCACACTGCCGTCTCCTCCTCCCACAGCTCCCCGGTCCCCAGGACTCACACTGCCGTCTCCTCCTCCCACAGCTCCCCGGTCCCCAGGACTCACACTGCCGTCTCCTCCTCCCACAGCTCCCCGGTCCCCAGGACTCACACTGCCGTCTCCTCCTCCCACAGCTCCCCGGTCCCCAGGACTCACACTGCCGTCTCCTCCTCCCACAGCTCCCCGGTCCCCAGGACTCACACTGCCGTCTCCTCCTCCCACAGCTCCCCGGTCCCCAGGACTCACGCTGCCGTCTCCTCCTCCCACAGCTCCCCGGTCCCCAGGGCTCACGCTGCCGTCTCCTCCTCCCACAGCTCCCCGGTCCCCAGGGCTCACACTGCCGTCTCCTCCTCCCACAGCTCCCCGGTCCCCAGGACTCACACTGCCGTCCCCTCCTCCCACAGCTCCCCGGTCCCCAGGGCTCACACTGCCGTCCCCTCCTCCCACAGCTCCCCGGTCCCCAGGACTCACACTGCCGTCTCCTCCTCCCACAGCTCCCCGGTCCCCAGGGCTCACACTGCCGTCTCCTCCTCCCACAGCTCCCCGGTCCCCAGGGCTCACACTGCCGTCTCCTCCTCCCACAGCTCCCCGGTCCCCAGGGCTCACACTGCCGTCTCCTCCTCCCACAGCTCCCCGGTCCCCAGGGCTCACACTGCCGTCTCCTCCTCCCACAGCTCCCCGGTCCCCAGGGCTCACACTGCCGTCTCCTCCTCCCACAGCTCCCCGGTCCCCAGGGCTCACGCTGCCGTCTCCTCCTCCCACAGCTCCCCGGTCCCCAGGACTCACACTGCCGTCTCCTCCTCCCACAGCTCCCCGGTCCCCAGGACTCACACTGCCGTCCCCTCCTCCCACAGCTCCCCGGTCCCCAGGGCTCACGCTGCCGTCTCCTCCTCCCACAGCTCCCCGGTCCCCAGGGCTCACACTGCCGTCTCCTCCTCCCACAGCTCCCCGGTCCCCAGGGCTCACACTGCCGTCTCCTCCTCCCACAGCTCCCCGGTCCCCAGGGCTCACGCTGCCGTCTCCTCCTCCCACAGCTCCCCGGTCCCCAGGGCTCACACTGCCGTCTCCTCCTCCCACAGCTCCCCGGTCCCCAGGGCTCACACTGCCGTCTCCTCCTCCCACAGCTCCCCGGTCCCCAGGGCTCACACTGCCGTCTCCTCCTCCCACAGCTCCCCGGTCCCCAGGGCTCACACTGCCGTCTCCTCCTCCCACAGCTCCCCGGTCCCCAGGGCTCACGCTGCCGTCTCCTCCTCCCACAGCTCCCCGGTCCCCAGGGCTCACACTGCCGTCTCCTCCTCCCACAGCTCCCCGGTCCCCAGGGCTCACGCTGCCGTCTCCTCTCCCGGGTGCGACTTCAAATTCGCTGCATCATTTCCTCTTCCGCTGACGTCACAGAGGGCGTGTGTAGTGACGTCACGGGGCTCAGGCTGCCTCTGGCGCCGCCATTTTCTTGTAGCCCTCGGCAGCACCACAATCACTTCCTGCAAAGGAGGCGACGTCACGTGTGTGGGCGGGGTTATGTGGGGGCGGAGTCAGGTGCTGCTGAGTGCATGCCGCAGGTTTATCCCTGTTCACACTGTGAAACGTCTCTTTCAGCTTTTGACCAGAAACTTTCCATACAAACGTTGTATGTTGTGCAGCGTTTAAGCTTCATGAATCATGAACCGCGCAGTGTGAACATGGCACAATACAGAGCTCTGTGTAACGGTCTTCAGCGTCATCTCAGCCATGATGACTTGATGGATGAGCGCTCTGAAGGACACAGATCTTCTGTGCAGTGTCCATGATGGGACATGATCCCATATCAGAGTCAAACATCACAATAATGGCAGTTTGAGGCTAAATACTACGTGTGACTCTGACGTGTGACTCTGACATCTGACTCTGACATGTGACTCTGACATCTGGCTCTGACGTGTGCCTCTGACATCTGACGTGTGACTGACGTGTGACTCTGACGTGTGACTGACGTGTGACTCTGACGTGTGACGTGTGACTGACGTGTGACTCTGACATCTGACTCTGACGTGTGACGCTGACGTGTGACTGACATCTGACTCTGACATGTGATTGACTTTGACATCTGACGCTGACACCTGACTCTGACATGTGTTATGATTGAGTCACCGTAGGAGGCAAAAATAGAAATGCTAGCTAAGTCCAGAAAACCAGAGAAGTTGGCAACTATCGGATTGCAGAGCCCTGAACCTATCAACACAACTAGCAGTAGCCGTGGGGGGTTCCTACGATGCTCTAGGCCCCTCGATCACAGCCGGAGGACTACATAGCCTAAAGACAGAAAGGGAAATCTAAACAGCCCCAGAGCAGACCCCAAAGCAATAGGCAGCCCCCAACATATAATGACGGTGAAGCAAGAAGAAAGAACAAAACACAGACAGAAAGATAGACTGAGCAAAGACGGGCCCCACGCTAGCTTAGACAGGAAAGGACAGGAAGGCTGCTGTCTGCAATCCGTGAAAAACCCTATGAAAATAAGAGCCAACAAACTGACAGTAAAAAAGGCCCTGAAGACGCTAGGCTTCAAAAAAGCTATGTCAGTACTCAGGAATATTCTGAAGACAGAGCAACAGGCAAAAGGAGATTCAGCTCACCCCAGCAGGGAATGGCAGACTCCAGAAAAGCAAGGAAAACAAAACACTAATGCAAAAAGGCAAAGCAGAAATCTTAGCTTTAGATGAGCAGGAATCAGACTGGTTTCCTAGAAGTCCACAGAGAAATCACCCGCAGGCCAGAAGGGCGTCGGCAGCCTTATATCCAGTCAGTAACTCCACTCAGCCAGTCATCATCATCAGCCCCAGGTGTTTGACAATCAGGCTCACTACCTTTCTTCACCAGAAGAGGGAGTTCCTCAGGCCTCAGTAGTGAAGGGGAAAATGAACTCACAACAGTACCTCCCCCTTGAGGAGGGGTCACCGAACCCTCATCCACGCCACCAGGGCGATCAGGGTGAGCCCGATGAAAGGCACGCACCAATCTTTTGGCATGAATATCAGAGGCAGAGACCCAGGAATTATCCTCCTGACCATAACCCTTCCACTTAACCAAATACTGGAGTCTCCGTCTAGCCAGACGGGAATCCAGTACTTTCTCTACCTCATATTACTATTATTATTATTATTATTATTATTTATTGTTATAGCGCCATTTATTCCATGGCGCTTTACATGTGAGGGGGGTATACATAAAAACAAGTACAATAATCTTAAACAATACAAGTCATAACTGGTACAGGAGGAGAGAGGACCCTGCCCGCGAGGGCTCACAATCTACAAGGGATGGGTGATAATACAGTAGGCGAGGGTAGAGCTGGTCGTGCAGCGGTTTGGTCGATCGGTGGTTACTGCAGGTTATAGGCTTGTCGGAAGAGGTGGGTCTTCAGGCTCTTTTTGAAGGTTTCGATGGTAGGTGAGAGTCTGATATGTTGTGGTAGAGAGTTCCAGAGTAGGGGTGATGCGCGAGAGAAATCTTGTATGCGATTGTGGGAAGAGGAGATAAGAGGGGAGTAGAGAAGGAGATCTTGTGAGGATCGGAGGTTGCGTGCAGGAAAGTACCGGGAGACGAGGTCACAGATGTATGGAGGAGACAAGTTGTGGATGGCTTTGTATGTCATGGTTAGGGTTTTGTAATGGAGTCTCTGGGCAATTGGGAGCCAGTGAAGGGATTGACAGAGGGGAGAAGCTGGGGAATAGCGGGGGGACAGGTGGATTAGTCGGGCAGCAGAGTTTAGAATAGATTGGAGGGGTGCGAGAGTGTTTGAGGGGAGGCCGCAGAGCATGAGGTTGCAGTAGTCAAGGCGAGAGATGATGAGGGCATGGACTAGGGTTTTTGCAGATTCTTGGGTGAGGAATGAACGGATGCGTGAAATATTTTTGAGTTGAAGTCGGCAGGAAGTGGAAAGGGTTTGGATATGTGGTTTGAAGGAGAGATCAGCATCAAGGATTACTCCGAGGCAGCGAGCTTGTGGGACTGGGGAGAGTGGGCAGTCATTTACTGTAATTGATAGGTTCGTAGGGGGGGTCACGTGAGATGGGGGAAAGATGATGAATTCTGTTTTGTCCATGTTGAGTTTCAGATATCTAGTGGAGAAGAAGGATGAAATAGTGGACAGACATTGAGGGATTCTGGTTAGTAGGGAGGTGATATCTGGTCCAGAGATGTAGATCTGTGTGTCATCAGCGTAGAGATGATACTGAAAGCCATGAGATTCTATGAGCTGTCCCAGGCCAAAGGTGTAAATAGAGAACAGCAGGGGCCCTAGGACTGAACCTTGTGGGACTCCGACAGATAGGGGGCGAGGTGAGGAGGTGGTGTGTGAGTGGGAGACGCTGAATGTCCGGTCTGTTAGGTATGATGAGATCCAGGAGAGGGCCAAGTCTGTGATGCCGAGGGATGAGAGGGTCTGTAATAATAGGGAATGGTCCACTGTGTCAAAGGCAGCCGACAGGTCCAGGAGGAGGAGGACAGAGTAGTGTCGCTTGCTCTTGGCAGTTAAGAGGTCATTGGTGACCTTAGTAAGGGCAGTTTCAGTGGAGTGGTGTGACCGGAAGCCAGATTGTAAGCGGTCGAAGAGGGAGCAAGAAGAGAGATGGGAGGACAGTTCAAGGTAGACGTGTTGTTCCAGTAGCTTGGAGGCGTATGGGAGAAGTGATATAGGGCGATAGCTAGATACAGAGGATGGGTCAAGAGAGGGCTTTTTGAGGATAGGTGTGATGGAGGCATGTTTAAAGCTTGAGGGGAAAACACCAGTTGTTAGTGATAGGTTGAAGAGATGGGTTAGGGTTGGGATGAAGACTGTGGTGAGGTTTGGGATGAAGTGGGATGGGATCGGGTCGAGTGCACAGGTGGTGAGATGTGATCTTGAGAGTAGAGTGGAGAGTCGTAATATTCCATGTTACCTTCAACCAATACAGGGTCTGGAGGTGCCACCCCCGGAACAACAGGTTCAACAAACCTCTTCAACAAAGATTTATGGAACACATTATGGATTTTAAATGTGACAGGAAGAGACAAACAAAAAGAGACCGGATTACTAATCTCCAAAATCTTGTAAGGTCCAATAAATCTAGGCTTAAACTTAGGAGAAGCCACCTTCATAGCAATATTTTTTGATGATAACCACACCATATCACCAATCTTAAACTGGGGACCAATGGTCCTATGTCGGTTGGAAAACCGCTGGGCCTTTTCCTGGGAGAGAGACAACTTATCCACCACTTGGTCCCAGATCTGGTGCATTCTCTCCACCACAGTGTCAACACCTGGGCAGGCAGAGGGCTCCACCTGCCCTGATGAAAATCGAGGATGAAACCCAAAGTTACCAAAAAAAAGGTGACATCAAAGTGGCAGAACTAGCTCTATTATTTAAAGCAAATTCTGCCAAGGGCAAAAATGAAACCCAATCATCCTGATCAGCAGAAATAAAACATCTCAAATATGACTCCAAGGTCTGGTTTGTTCTCTCTGTCTGCCCATTGGTCTGAGGGTGAAAAGCAGAGGAGAAGGACAACTGAATTCCCAGCTTGGAACAGAAAGTTCTCCAAAATCTAGACACAAACTGGACTCCTCTGTCAGATACAATGTTCTCAGGAATCCCGTGCAAGCGAACCACCTGTTGTAAAAACAGGGGCACCAATTCAGAGGAAGACGGCAACTTAGGGAGTGGTACAAGATGAACCATCTTAGAGAACCTATCACAAATCACCCAAATAACAGTCATCCTTTGAGAGACCGGCATATCAGAGATAAAATCCATTGAAATATGGGTCCATGGCCTCTTGGGGACAGGCAAAGGCATCAACAACCCACCAGAGCGAGAACACGATTTAGACCGGGAGCACGTCCCACAGGACTGCACAAAATTCCTGACATCACGAGACAAGGTGGGCCACCAAAAAGACCGACTCACTAGATCTCTAGTACCAAAAATACCTGGATGACCAGCCAAAGCAGAGCAATGAACTTCAGACATCACTCTCTTCTTCCACTGGTCAGGAACATACAACTTTCCACTGGGACAACGCTCAGGTTTGTCCTCCTGGAACTCTTCCAGAGCATGTCTCAAATCGGGCGAGATGGCAGAAAGAACTACCCCTTCGCCTAAGATGGTAGCAGGCTTGGTCACCACAGGAGAATCAGCAAAGAAGCTCCTAGAGAGGGCGTCAGCCTTGACATTCTTAGTTCCAGGAAGAAAAGAAACCACAAAATCAAAACTTGTAAAAAACAAGGCCCACCTAGCCTGTCTAGGGTTCAAGCGCTTGGCCGACTCTAGGTAAATCAAATTCTTGTGGTCAGTGAGGACCACGACTTGATGTTTAGCTCCCTCCAACCAATGTCTCCACTCCTCAAATGTCCATTTCATGGCTAACAGTTCCCGATTCCCCACATCATAGTTACGTTCAGATGGAGAGAACTTTCGGGAAAAGAAAGCACAGGGATTCATTTTAGATGTTACAGGATCCTTTTGGGACAAAACAGCTCCTGCACCAATCTCAGAAGCATCCACCTCTACCTGGAACGGAAGTGAGACATCAGGTTGCCGCAAAACCGGGGCGGAGGTGAATCTTCGCTTCAGCTTCTGAAAGGAAGAAACAGCCTCTGGAGACCAATTTAACACATCAGCACCCTTCTTAGTCAAATCAGTCAATGGCTTGGCAATACTAGAAAATTTTGCTATAAATTTCCGATAAAAATTAGCAAAACCCAAAAACTTCTGGAGGGCCTTCAAAGAAGTGGGCTGAACCCAATCATAAATGGCCTGTACCTTGGCCGGATCCATTTCAATAGTTGACGGGGACAAAATAAATCCCAAAAAAGAAATCCTCTGTACTCCAAAAAGGCATTTAGATCCTTTGACATACAGGGAATTCTCCCTCAAGATCCGGAACACAGTCCGAACATGTTCCACATGAGAATCCCAATCCTTGGAGAAGATCAAAATATTATCCAGATAGATAATCAAAAATTTATCGACAAAATCTCGGAAAATATCGTTCATGAAGCACTGGAAGACAGAAGAGGCATTAGTGAGCCCAAAAGGCATCACCAGGTACTCAAAATGTCCCTCCGGAGTATTAAACGCCGTCTTCCATTCATCCCCATGCTTAATGCGAATAAGATTATACGCCCCCCTGAGGTCAAGCTTGGTAAACCAGCAAGCACCTTTAACTCTGGAGAATAGATCAGAAATCAGGGGTAACGGATACTGATATTTAACAGTAATTTTGTTGAGGGCACGATAATCAATACAAGGTCTTAATGATCCATCCTTTTTGGCTACAAAAAAAAACCCGGCACCTAAGGGTGACGAGGATGGTCTAATATGACCCTTCTCCAACGCCTCCTTAATATAGGACCACATAGCCTCGTGCTCGGGTACAGATAAATTGAAGAGCCGACCCTTGGGAAATTTACACCCCGGGCTCAGTTCAATTGCACAGTCATAACTCCTATGAGGAGGCAAAGACGCAGACTCATTCTCACTAAATACATCAGAAAAGTCCGCCAAACAGTCAGGAACATCATGCGACTGAGGAGAGGTGGAAAACACCGGAGCCTCACTAAAGGCACACCGACAACCCCAACTCACCACAGACACAGATTTCCAATCCAAAACTGGATTATGAATTTGTAACCAGGGAAACCCCAGAACAATAGTATCATGCAGATTATGTAACACCAAAAACCTGCAATTTTCTTGATGGTCTGGGGCGACCCGCATTACCACCTGGGTCCAAAACTGAGGTTTATTTTTAGCCAAAGGAGTAGCATCAATCCCCCTCAAAGGGATAGGCGTCTGCAGAGGTGTCATCGGAAATCCACAACGTTTAGCAAAATCCAAGTCCATTAGGTTTAGAGCTGCTCCCGGATCCACAAAAGCCTTGTCGGAAAATGTGGACAGGGAGCAGATCAGCGTAATAGCCAGAAGAAACTTAGGTTGAACACCACCAACAGAAAACGTGTGTGCAAAGCGTTTCTCTCGTTTAGGACAGACAGAAATAATATGCGAGGCATCTCCACAGAAAAAACACAACTTATTACGCCTTCTGAACTCCTGACGCTGCTCTCTGGACAAAACTCTATCACATTGCATAGGTTCAGACATCTGTTCAACAGGTGGCAACACCTCTCGTGCAGCTCTGCGTTCGCGTAAACGCCGATCAACCTGAATGGCTAATGACATAGAATCGTCAAGACCAGAGGGAACAGGAAATCCCACCATAGTATCTTTTACGGCTTCTGACAGCCCCTTCCGAAAGAGAGCAGCCAAGGCATTATCATTCCAGGCAGTAAGGACCGCCCACTTTCGGAACTTTTGACAGTACAATTCTGCAGAATCACGACCCTGGCTCAATGCCAACAGGGTCTTTTCAGCCTGATCAATAGCATTAGGTTCGTCATGCAACAACCCCAAGGCCTGAAAAAATGCGTTCATATTAGTCAGAATAGGATCATCTGGTTTCAAAGAACGCCCAATCCTGGGGATCGCCACGCAGCAAAGAGATGACAATTTTAACCTGCTGCGCGGAGCTCCCTGACGAGTTAGGCTTCAAGGCGAAAAATAATTTACAATTATTCTTGAAATTCAAAAATTTAGACCGATCCCCAAAAAATACATCAGGTGTAGGACTCTTTGGTTCAGCAGCATGTAAATGAGCAAGGTAGGCGGAAATTCCCCGCACTTCCGCAGCGAGCTGCTCCACACGATCAGACAATTGCTTTATCTCCATTGAGAGAAAAAAAAAATTCCCCCTATGGCCTCAGAGATATAGAGGAAAAAATATACACACTTTTTATTTTTTTTTTTATACAATTCTTTCCTGCTATTGAGTACCCTAGGATCTGCGGTATGGCGGGTGATTCTGTTATGATTGAATCACCGTAGGAGGCAAAAATAGAAATGCTAGCTAACTCCAGAAAACCAGAGAAGTTGGCAGCTATCGGATTGCAGACCCCTGAACCTATCAACACAACTAACAGTAGCCGTGGGGGGTTCCTACGATGCCCTAGGCCCCTCGATCACAGCCGGAGGACTACATAGCCTAAAGACAGAAAGGGAAATCTAAACTGCCCCAGAGCAGACCCCAAAGTAAAAGGCAGCCCCCAACATATAATGACGGTGAAGCAAGAAGAAAGAACAAAACACAGACAGAAAGATAGACTGAGCAAAGACCGGGCCCACGCTAGCTTAGATAGGAAAGGACAGGAAGGCTGCTGTCTGCAATCCGTGAAAAACCCTATGAAAATAAGAGCCAACAAACTGACAGTAAAAAAGGCCCTGAAGACGCTAGGCTTCAAAAAAGCTATGTCAGTACTCAGGAATATTCTGAAGACAGAGCAACAGGCAAAAGGAGATTCAGCTCACCCCAGCAGGGAATGGCAGAATTCAGAAAAGCAAGGAAAACAAAACACTAATGCAAAAAGGCAAAGCAGAAATCTTAGCTTTAGATGAGCAGGAATCAGACTGGTTTCCTAGAAGTCCACAGAGAAATCACCCGCAGGCCAGAAGGGCGTCGGCAGCCTTATATCCAGTCATTAACTCCACTCAGCCAGTCATCATCATCAGCCCCAGGTGTTTGACAATCAGGCTCACTACCTTTCTTCACCAGAAGAGGGAGTTCCTCGGGCCTCAGTAGTGAAGGGGAAAATGAACTCACAACAGACATGTGACTCTGACATGTGATTCTGACGTGACTCTGACATGTGACTGACATTGACATCTGACATGTGATTGACATCTGAGTCTGCCATGTGACTCTGACATCTGACTCTGACATGTAACTTTGACATCTGACTCTGACATTTGACTGACATCTGACTCTGACATGTGACTGACATCTGACTCTGACATGTGACTGACATCTGACTCTGACATGTGACTGACATCTGACTCTGACATGTGACTCTGACATGTGACTGACATGTGACTGACATGTGACTGACATCTGACTCTGACATGTGACTGACATCTGACTCTGACATGTGACTGACATCTGACTCTGACATGTGACTCTGACATGTAACTTTGACATCTGACTCTGACATCTGACTGACGTGACTGACATCTGACTCTGACATCTGACTCTGACATCTGACTTTGACATCTGACTTTGACATCTGACTTTGACATCTGACTCTGACATGTGACCCTGACATGTGACTGACATGTGACATCCAAAGAAAATGAAGAAGAGCAACTTCCCATCCAGGTGAAGGAATATATAGAGGTTTATTTCGCCTTGAAGATATACAACGTTTTGTCCATCACATGGTCTTTTTCAACCATAATGCACAGCAAATATGGCGGTCTTAAATAGGCCAAAATGGCCAATCAATATCAAGTATCCACCCATTATTAAATAAATAGCAATAATGCATGCAAAAATACAAAACAAATAAATAACAATACAGTGTGAGTATAGTCATTAAAGAATATTACAGAAATGGTGCAATCCTAACAGCACATGGTGAAAGTAAACAAACATATAACCACCAATCATGTGTCAGCGTCCCCATATAGCTTAGCAACCCTCTGCCAATCAGATATGGTCATACCAAAAGTACCACAAGTCGGACTAGTTAGCCAATTACTGTATCCCCTTAAAATCGGTGCCAAACCCGTGACCTATTAGATTTACCTACACATTCCAAGATATCATAGGTCCGCTCTCCAGTGTTCAACAACCGCCCCCTAGAGTCATCACACAGCGCCAGCCTGTTTCTGCAAAGGAAATGACAACACAGGACCCAAATCTCGCGATACCATGTCATAAAAACCGCGCATGCGCTGTAGCGTTCAGCGCGGTCCATCTATCTGCAGCTATAGAAGCCCATAATGCTCCGAGAGCAGTCACATGACAAGTCACATGGCCGCAATCGCACCAACCCATGTCAGGCAGAGCGCGGTCACAGGACCAAGTCACATGACCGCAGTCCCAAAGCAAAAGCAGCAGCGCTCAGGTATCCCCATGTAAATAATGCCAACTCTATGGTAATTAAAGAAAATCGTCCTAATAGCGATCAGCATACTGCACCCGGGTCCATATAAATAGAACAGGGCCAATGTAATAATAGCGTCAGCAGCATGTGTCAGCCAATCACAGGCCCCGCCAGAGTGCTTCTATAAAAGAAGGGGCAAACGACACCTGATCCTGGTGATCTATCCAAACCTCACAGCCCACTGAGCACACACACGTGAAGTTTTGTAAATGATAATTGTTGTTTTTCAGGTGTATTTTCCAGTCCCCATGCCCTCGTGTCTCTCTTTGGATGTTATAATAAAGTTATTTTCCGTTACTTGTGTAATGTAAAATGTCTGTAATATCTGTATGTTAAAGTAAAGTATGATGTTTCTAGAACCTTCTAGAAATTCCCCATTGCTACACACTGAGGAGACGAGCCTGTCATGTAGCTGCAACCCCCCTCCTTATCAGCTCTGTGCTTGCTGGAAACCTAATACCGGGCATTTCCTCTCGAAGCACAGCTAGGGGGAAAAGGTCTCTTTGTTGAAAACACGAGGCTGTATGCCAGTGTATGGGAAGTATTAAAACAAGTCATATTGTAAAAACCATACACCGCAGAGATATAATAACCATATCTCCTGTGAGCTCATTTTCTCGTTCACCTTTGATATTTTTTCCTCTTTTTTCTCTGGGGCCGTAAGAGGATTTTTTTTCTTTTTCCTAATGGAGATTAAACAATTGTCTGATCGTGTGGAGCAGCTCGCTGCTGAAGTGCAGGGAATTTCCGCCTATCTTGCTCATTCACATGCTGCTGAACCAAAGATCCCTACACCTGATGTATTATTTGGGGATCGGTCTAAATTTTTGAATTTTAAGAATAATTGTAAATTATTTCTTGCCTTGAAGCCTAACTCATCGGGGAGCTCAGCGCAGCAGGTTAAAATTGTCATCTCTTTGCTGCGTGGCGATCCCCAGGATTAGGCGTTTTCTTTGACACCTGATGATCCTATTCTTACTAATGTGAACGCATTTTTTCAAGCCTTGGGGTTGTTGTATGATGAACCTAATGCTGTTGATCAAGCTGAAAAAGCCCTATTGGCATTGAACCAGGGTCAGGATTCTGCAGAGTTGTACTGTCAAAAATTCAGAAAGTGGGCGGTCCTTACTACCTGGAATGATAGCGCATTGGCAGCTCTCTTTCGGAAGGATTTGTCAGAAACCGTAAAAGATACTATGGTGGGATTTCCTGTTCCCTCTGGTCTTGACGATTCTATGCTATTAGCCATTCAGGTTGATCGGCGTTTACGTGAACGTAAAATTACACAAGAAATGTTGCCACCTGTTGAACAAATGTCTGAACCTATGCAATGTGATAGAGTTTTGTCTAGGGCGCAACGTCAGGAGTTCAGAAGGCGTAATAAGCTGTGTTTTTTCTGTGGAGATGCCTCTCATAATATTTCTGTCTGCCCTAAACGAGAGAAACGTTTTGCACACACATTTGCTGTGGGTGGTGTTCAACCTAAAGTTTCTTCTGGCAATTACTCTGATCTGCTCCTTGTCCACATTTTCCGCTAAGGCTTTTGTGGATTCGGGAGCGGCTCTGAACCTGATGGACTTGGATTTTGCTAAGCATTGTGGGTTTCCTATGATGCCTCTGCGGACGCCTATCCCTTTGAGGGGTATTGATGCTACTCCTTTGGCGAAGAATAAACCTCAGTTTTGGACCCAGGTGCTAATGCGGGTCGCCCCAGACCATCAAGAAAATTGCAGATTTTTGGTGCTGCATAATCTGCATGATACCATTGTTCTGGGGTTTCCCTGGTTGCAAATCCATATTCCAGTTTTGGATTGGAAATCTGTGTCTGTGGTGAGTTGGGGTTGTCGGTGTGCCCTTAGTGATGCTCCTGTTTTCCACCTCTCCTCAGTCGCATGATGTTCCTGACTATTTGGCGGACTTTTATGATGTATTTAGTGAGGATAAGTCTGCGTCTTTGCCTCCTCATAGGAGTTATGACTGTGCAATTGAGCTGAGCCCGGGGTGTAAATTTCCCAAGGGTCGACTTTTCAATTTATCTGTACCCGAGCACGAGGCTATGCGATCTTATATTAAGGAGTCGTTGGAGAAGGGTCATATTAGACCATCCTCGTCACCCTTAGGTGCTGGGGGTTTTTTTGTGGCCAAGAAGGATGGTTCTTTAAGACCTTGTATTGACTATCGTTCCCTCAACAAAATTACTGTTAAATATCAGTATCCGTTACCCCTGATTTCTGATCTATTCTCCAGAGTTAAAGGTGCTTGCTGGTTTACCAAGCTTGACCTCAGGGGGGCGTATAATCTTATTCGCATTAAGCATGGGGATGAATGGAAGACGGCGTTTAATACTCCGGAGGGACATTTTGAGTACCTGGTGATGCCTTTTGGGCTCACTAATGCCCCTTCTGTCTTCCAGTGCTTCATGAATGATATTATCCGGGACATTGTGGATACATTTTTGATCATCTATCTGGATGATATTTTGATCTTTTCTAGTGATTGGGATTCTCATGTGGAACATGTTCGGACTGTGTTCCGGATTTTGAGGGAGAATTCCCTGTTTGTTAAGGCGTCGAAATGCCTTTTTGGGGTACAGAGGATTTCATTTTTGGGATTTATTTTGTCTCAGTCAACTATTGAAATGGACGCAGCCAAGGTACAGGCCATTTATGATTGGGTTCAGCCCACTTCTTTGAAGGCTCTCCAGAAGTTTTTGGGTTTTGCTAATTTTTATCGTAAATTTATAGCTAATTTTTCTGGTATTGCCAAACCATTGACTGATTTGACTAAGAAGGGTGCTGATGTGCTGAATTGGTCTCCAGAGGCTGTTTCTTCCTTTCAGAAGCTGAAGCGGAGGTTCACTTCTGCTCCAGTTTTGCGGCAACCTGATGTCTCACTCCCGTTTCAGGTAGAGGTGGACGCTTCTGAGATTGGTGCAGGAGCTGTTTTGTCCCAAAAAGATCCGGTAACATCTAAAATGAATCCCTGTGCTTTCTTTTCCCGAAAGTTCTCCCCATCTGAACGCAACTATGATGTGGGGAATCGGGAACTGTTAGCCATGAAATGGGCATTTGAGGAGTGGAGACATTGGTTGGAGGGAGCTAGACATCAAGTCGTGGTCCTCACTGACCACAAGAATTTGATTTACCTTGAGTCGGCCAAACGCTTGTATCCTAGACAGGCTAGGTGGGCCTCGTTTTTCACACGTTTTGATTTTGTGGTCTCTTTTCTTCCGGGCACTAAGAATGTCAAGGCAGATGCCCTCTCTAGGAGTTTCTTTGCTGATTCTCCAATTGTGACCAAGCCTGCTACCATCTTAGGCGAGGGGGTAGTTCTTTCTGCCATCTCGCCCGATTTGAGACTTGCTCTGGAAGAGTTTCAGGAGGACAAACCTGAGCGTTGTCCCATTGGAAAATTGTATGTTCCTGACCAGTGGAGGAAGAGAGTAATGTCTGAAGTTCATTGCTCCGCATTGGCTGGTCATCCAGGTATTTTTGGTACTAGAGATTTGGTGAGTCGGTCTTTTTGGTGGCCCGCCTTATCTCGTGATGTCAGGAATTTTGTGCAGTCCTGTGGGACTTGCTCCCAGTCTAAACCTTGGTCTCGCTCTAGTGGGTTGTTGATGCCTTTGCCGGTGCCCCGGAGGCCATGGACCCATATTTCAATGGATTTTATTTCTGATCTGCCTGTCTCTCAGAGAATGACTGTTATTTGGGTGATTTGTGATAGATTCTCTAAGATGGTCCATCTTCTACCACTCCCTAAGTTGCCATCTTCCTCAGAGCTGGTGCCCTTGTATTTGCAAAAGGTGGTTCGCTTGCACGGGATTCCTGAGAAAATTGTATCTGACAGAGGAGTTCAGTTTGTCTCTAGATTTTGGAGGACTTTTTGTTCCAAGCTGGGAATTCAGTTGTCCTTCTCCTCTGCGTTTCACCCTCAGACCAATGGGCAGACGGAGAGAACAAACCAGACTTTGGAGTCTTATTTTAGATGTTTTATCTCTGCTGATCAGGATGATTGGGTCTCATTTTTGCCCTTGGCCGAATTTGCTTTAAATAATAGAGCTAGTTCTGCCACTTTGATGTCTCCTTTTTTTTGTAACTTTGGGTTTCAGCCTCGATTCTCTTCAGGGCAGGTGGAGTCTTCTGCCTGCCCAGGTGTTGACACTGTCGTGGAGAGAATGCACCAGATTTGGTACCAAGTGGTGGATAAGTTGTCTCTCTCCCAGGAAAAGGGCCAGCGGTTTTCCAACCGGCATAGGACTATTGGTCCCCGGTTTAAGGTGGGTGATATGGTTTGGTTGTCATCAAAGAATATCTCTATGAAGGTGGCTTCTCCAAAGTTTAAAACTAGATTTATTGGACCTTACAAGATTTTGGAGATTCTTAATCCAGTCTCTTTTCGATTGGCTCTTCCTGTTACATGTAAGATCCATAACGTGTTTTATAAGTCTCTGTTGAAGAGGTTTGTTGAGCCAGTAGTTCCTATGGTGGCACCTCCTGACCCTGTATTGGTTGAAGGTAATGTGGAATATGATGTTGAGAAGATACTGGATTCTCGTCTGGCTGGACGGAGACTCCAGTATTTGGTTAAGTGGAAGGGTTATGGCCAGGAGGAAAATTCTTGGGTCTCTGCATCTGATATTCATGCCGAAAGATTGGTTCGTGCTTTTCATCGGGCCCATCCTGATCAGCCTGGTGGCGTGGATGAGGGTTCGGTGACCCCTCCTCAAGGGGGAGGTACTGTTGTGAGCTCATTTTCTCGTTCATCTTTGATGTCCGATGAACTCCCTCTGCTGGAGAAAGGAGGTGGTGAAACTGATTTGGATGGGAGAAACCTGTCACCTGAACAGGTGGATTGCGATTGGACATCCAGAATCTCTGAGTGGATATAAGGCAGCCGACGCCCTGTAGGGTTGATGGTGATTTCTCTGCTCTGAGCTCTGGCCTCCAGTTCAGTTCCTGTCTTCTAAAGCTAAGTTTGCTCTGTTATTGTTCCATGAGATTTTGTCTGATTTGCTTAGTTTTGTGTTCTGCCAGCCCCGGCTGGGGCTCTGCTGAATTTCCATTTTTGTCCCTGATCGGTTAAATCTCTTTTGCTCTGTCTTCAGAATATATATCGGAGTGCTGATATAGGGATTTTGAAGTCTAGTGACTTCAGGGCCGTTTTTCCTATCAGACGTGTTGGGACATTTTTGGTAGGGTTTTTGCGGATTGCGGCCAGCATCTTTTCTGTCCTTTCCTATCTAGTTAGTTGGGCCCCATCATTTGCTCTGCCTGTCTTTCTGTTTGTGTTTTCTTCTGTTTTCACAGACAATACATGTTGGGGGCTGTCTATTGCTTTGGGGTCTGCTCTGGGGCAGTTTAGATTTCCCCTTTCTTTCGGCTTATTTAGTTCTCCGGCTGTGAAGAGGCGTCTAGGACTGTTACGTGTTACAGAACCACTTAGCACCCAGAATATGTTGTACAGTTATATGTATAATAGGTTCTATGTGAGATGCATGTCCCTAATGCATCAGCATTCCCCTTTTGTCCGCCCTCCCCCCACCTTTGTAATTTCCACAGTAAACATCGGCAGGCTCCGGCCACCTGCAGCTTTTGTAATGCATGTCTGGCCTGCCGTTTTTCTATTGGCCTGCCCTCTGTATCTGTATGATATATTCTGTGTCCTGTGAGTAAAGTGTTGTCAGACTGGAAATACATGGAGAAGCAGTGATCTTTTATATGCGCCCATGTAACAAAGGAATTCCAGCCAGCGAGATTCATTCAGACTCCAACCTACGCAGAGCGGACCTCCGAAAACACGGGGTGGTACTGAAAGAGGTACCCCAGCTTGGTAGACTCCACAGAACCACTTAGCAGGCCTGTTCTGTGTCACCTCGTGGGTATTCCGCCTGTTCTGTGTCACCTCGTGGGTATTCCGCCTGTTCTGTGTCACCTCGTGGGTATTCCGCCTGTTCTGTGTCACCTCGTGGGTATTCCGCCTGTTCTGTGTCACCTCGTGGGTATTCCGCCTGTTCTGTGTCACCTCGTGGGTATTCCGCCTGTTCTGTGTCACCTCGTGGGTATTCCGCCTGTTCTGTGTCACCTCGTGGGTATTCCGCCTGTTCTGTGACACCTCGTGGGTATCCGGCCTGTTCTGTGACACCTCATGGGTATCCGGCCTGTTCTGTGACACCTCATGGGTATCCGGCCTGTTCTGTGTCACCTCGTGGTTATTCCGTCTGTTCTGTGTCACCTCATGGGTATTCCGCCTGTTCTGTGTCACCCTGTGGGTATTCGGCCTGTTCTGTGTCACCTCGTGGGTATTCCGCCTGTTCTGTGTCACCTCGTGGGTATTCCGCCTGTTCTGTGTCAACTCGTGGGTATTCCGCCTGTTCTGTGTCACCTCGTGGGTATTCCGCCTGTTCTGTGTCAACTCGTGGGTATTCCGCCTGTTCTGTGTCAACTCGTGGGTATTCCGCCTGTTCTGTGGCACCTCGTGGGTATTCCGCCTGCTCCGTGGCACCTCGTGGGTATTCCGCCTGCTCCGTGGCACCTCGTGGGTATTCGGCCTGCTCCGTGGCACCTCGTGGGTATTCGGCCTGCTCCGTGGCACCTCGTGGGTATTCGGACTGCTCCGTGGCACCTCGTGGGTATTCGGACTGCTCCGTGGCACCTCGTGGGTATTCGGACTGCTCCGTGGCACCTCGTGGGTATTCGGCCTGCTCCGTGGCACCTCGTGGGTATTCGGCCTGCTCCGTGGCACCTCGTGGGTATTCGGCCTGCTCCGTGGCACCTCGTGGGTATTCGGCCTGCTCCGTGGCACCTCGTGGGTATTCGGCCTGCTCCGTGGCACCTCGTGGGTATTCGGCCTGCTCCGTGGCACCTCGTGGGTATTCGGCCTGCTCCGTGGCACCTCGTGGGTATTCGGCCTGCTCCGTGGCACCTCGTGGGTATTCGGCCTGCTCCGTGGCACCTCGTGGGTATTCGGCCTGCTCCGTGGCACCTCGTGGGTATTCGGCCTGCTCCGTGGCACCTCGTGGGTATTCGGCCTGCTCCGTGGCACCTCGTGGGTATTCGGCCTGCTCCGTGGCACCTCGTGGGTATTCGGCCTGCTCCGTGGCACCTCGTGGGTATTCGGCCTGCTCCGTGGCACCTCGTGGGTATTCGGCCTGCTCCGTGTCACCTCGTGGGTATTCGGCCTGCTCCGTGTCACCTCGTGGGTATTCCGCCTGCTCCGTGGCACCTCGTGGGTATTCCGCCTGTTCTGTGGCACCTCGTGGGTATTCGGCCTGCTCCGTGTCACCTCGTGGGTATTCGGCCTGCTCCGTGGCACCTCGTGGGTATTCCGCCTGTTCTGTGGCACCTCGTGGGTATTCGGCCTGCTCTGTGGCACCTCGTGGGTATTCGGCCTGCTCCGTGGCACCTCGTGGGTATTCCGCCTGTTCTGTGGCACCTCGTGGGTATTCCGCCTGCTCTGTGGCACCTCGTGGGTATTCGGCCTGCTCCGTGGCACCTCGTGGGTATTCGGCCTGCTCCGTGGCACCTCGTGGGTATTCGGCCTGCTCTGTGGCACCTCGTGGGTATTCGGCCTGCTCCGTGGCACCTCGTGGGTATTCGGCCTGCTCTGTGGCACCTCGTGGGTATTCGGCCTGCTCTGTGGCACCTCGTGGGTATTCGGCCTGCTCTGTGGCACCTCGTGGGTATTCCGCCTGCTCTGTGGCACCTCGTGGGTATTCCGCCTGCTCTGTGGCACCTCGTGGGTATTCCGCCTGCTCCGTGGCACCTCGTGGGTATTCGGCCTGCTCCGTGGCACCTCGTGGGTATTCGGCCTGCTCTGTGGCACCTCGTGGGTATTCGGCCTGCTCCGTGGCACCTCGTGGGTATTCGGCCTGCTCCGTGGCACCTCGTGGGTATTCCGCCTGTTCTGTGGCACCTCGTGGGTATTCCGCCTGCTCCGTGGCACCTCGTGGGTATTCGGCCTGCTCCGTGGCACCTCGTGGGTATTCGGCCTGCTCTGTGGCACCTCGTGGGTATTCGGCCTGCTCCGTGGCACCTCGTGGGTATTCGGCCTGCTCCGTGGCACCTCGTGGGTATTCGGCCTGCTCCGTGGCACCTCGTGGGTATTCGGCCTGCTCCGTGGCACCTCGTGGGTATTCGGCCTGCTCCGTGGCACCTCGTGGGTATTCGGCCTGCTCCGTGGCACCTCGTGGGTATTCGGCCTGCTCCGTGGCACCTCGTGGGTATTCGGCCTGCTCCGTGGCACCTCGTGGGTATTCGGCCTGCTCTGTGGCACCTCGTGGGTATTCCGCCTGCTCCGTGGCACCTCGTGGGTATTCCGCCTGCTCCGTGGCACCTCGTGGGTATTCGGCCTGCTCCGTGGCACCTCGTGGGTATTCGGCCTGCTCCGTGGCACCTCGTGGGTATTCGGCCTGCTCCGTGGCACCTCGTGGGTATTCGGCCTGCTCCGTGGCACCTCGTGGGTATTCGGCCTGCTCCGTGGCACCTCGTGGGTATTCGGCCTGCTCCGTGGCACCTCGTGGGTATTCGGCCTGCTCCGTGGCACCTCGTGGGTATTCGGCCTGCTCCGTGGCACCTCGTGGGTATTCGGCCTGCTCTGTGGCACCTCGTGGGTATTCCGCCTGCTCCGTGGCACCTCGTGGGTATTCCGCCTGCTCCGTGGCACCTCGTGGGTATTCGGCCTGCTCCGTGGCACCTCGTGGGTATTCGGCCTGCTCCGTGGCACCTCGTGGGTATTCGGCCTGCTCTGTGGTATTTTCGAGCTTCTTGATCCTAGTTGTGGATCACTTACGTCTGTGAGTCTTTAAATTTTATTTAGAAAAATTAAAAGTTTATATTTCACAAGGTTTTCCCCTTTTGCTACAGCGACTGTCACTAAGCAAGAACTACAACTCCCAGGTGTCAGGCTCCGCCCATTCCGTGATGTCACGTCCTCATGTAGCCCCTCCCTCATATCTGCTGTAATCACATGACGGCCGCACAGGCCACGCGATGTACTGTGTCTTCCCCTTTAAGGCTGACATGTGTGACGTCACGGGTTGCGGCAGGTTACAGCAGCCAGCAGTGCCGGTCACATGACTTTATCTGACGCAAGCGTCTGTAACACTACGGGGTTTAGATTATGTAAATGTGTAATACCGAGTCGCTGATTGGTAGGTGATGTAACGGGTGGGGCGATTGGTGCGTGACGTCGCCGGGGGTGATTGGCTGAGGGAGCTGCGGACTACGATTCCCATGAGGCACTGCGCGCATGATGCAATTTCGCTCAGCTCCTGGGCCGCGCCTGTTTGTTGACATTCTGTGTTGTGGGCGTGGTTACAGGAGAGTAGTGGGGGGCGGAGTTTTAGGAGGGGAGTTCAAATCCGAATTCAAGCGCGGAGTGGGCGGGCTCTGGTGAGTGCCGGGCCAGGATTGGCCGGTGATTGGCGGCAGATGGGCGTGGCCGGGCCTCTTCAGGTGCCGGGGTCTCTGCTCTCGGCAGAAGGACGGGTTGTAGCCGGGGGAGCCCGCAGGGGGAGGGCGCTGCTCCGCGCAGTCGGGATGGAGCCCCGAGTGTTCGAGCTGTTCGGGCCGGGGCCGTGCGGCGGATCCGCCGGGGCCCGAGGAAAGGCCGGAACCAAGGCCAAGAAGTCCGGGAAGAGCCGGAGCCGCGGAGCCAAGAGCAACAACCCGCCGTACCTGCCGCCCGAGGTGACTGATCGACCGGCGCCCCCCGTGTGTAATACCCCGATATACCGCCCCCGTGTGTAATACCCCGATATACCGCCCCCGTGTGTAATACCCCGATATACCGCCCCCGTGTGTAATGCCCCGATATACCGCCCCCGTGTGTAATGCCCCGATATACCGCCCCCGTGTGTAATACCCCGATATACCGCCCCCGTGTGTAATACCCCGATATACCGCCCCGTGTGTAATGCCCCGATATACCGCCCCCGTGTGTAATACCCCGATATACCGCCCCCGTGTGTAATGCCCCGATATACCGCCCCCTGTGTGTAATGCCCCGATATACCGCCCCCGTGTGTAATACCCCGATATACCGCCCCGTGTGTAATGCCCCGATATACCGCCCCCGTGTGTAATGCCCCGATATACCGCCCCCGTGTGTAATGCCCCGATATACCGCCCCCGTGTGTAATGCCCCGATATACCGCCCCCGTGTGTAATGCCCCGATATACCGCCCCCGTGTGTAATACCCCGATATACCGCCCCCGTGTGTAATGCCCCGATATACCGCCCCCTGTGTGTAATGCCCCGATATACCGCCCCCGTGTGTAATACCCCGATATACCGCCCCGTGTGTAATGCCCCGATATACCGCCCCCGTGTGTAATGCCCCGATATACCGCCCCCGTGTGTAATGCCCCGATATACCGCCCCCGTGTGTAATGCCCCGATATACCGCCCCCGTGTGTAATACCCCGATATACCGCCCCCGTGTGTAATACCCCGATATACCGCCCCCGTGTGTAATGCCCCGATATACCGCCCCCTGTGTGTAATGCCCCGATATACCGCCCCCGTGTGTAATGCCCCGATATACCGCCCCCGTGTGTAATGCCCCGATATACCGCCCCCGTGTGTAATGCCCCGATATACCGCCCCCGTGTGTAATGCCCCGATATACCGCCCCCGTGTGTAATGCCCCGATATACCGCCCCCGTGTGTAATGCCCCGATATACCGCCCCCGTGTGTAATGCCCCGATATACCGCCCCCGTGTGTAATGCCCCGATATACCGCCCCCGTGTGTAATGCCCCGATATACCGCCCCCGTGTGTAATGCCCCGATATACCGCCCCCGTGTGTAATGCCCCGATATACCGCCCCCGTGTGTAATGCCCCGATATACCGCCCCCGTGTGTAATACCCCGATATACCGCCCCCGTGTGTAATGCCCCGATATACCGCCCCCGTGTGTAATGCCCCGATATACCGCCCCCTGTGTGTAATGCCCCGATATACCGCCCCCTGTGTGTAATGCCCCGATATACCGCCCCCTGTGTGTAATACCCCGATATACCGCCCCCCGTGTGTAATACCCCGATATACCGCCCCCCGTGTGTAATACCCTGATATACCGCCCCCTGTGTGTAATACCCCGATATACCGCCCCCGTGTGTAATACCCCGATATACCGCCCCCCGTGTGTAATACCCCGATATACCGCCCCCCGTGTGTAATACCCCGATATACCGCCCCCCGTGTGTAATACCCCGATATACCGCCCCCGTGTGTAATACCCCGATATACCGCCCCCCGTGTGTAATACCCCGATATACCGCCCCCCGTGTGTAATACCCCGATATACCGCCTCCTGTGTATATTACCCTGATATACCGCCCTGTTATGAATGAGTTACCGAAGGAGGAAAAAACAAAAATACCAGCTAAGTCCAGAAAACCGGAGAAGTTGGCAGCTATTGGATTGCAGACCCCTGATCCTATCCACAACAACTAGCAGTAGCCGTGAGGGGTTCCATGCCCTAGACCCCTCGATCACAGCCGGAGAACTACATAGCCTAAAGACAGAAAGGGAAATCTAAACTGCCCCAGAGCAGACCCCAAAGCAATAGGCAGCCCCCAACATATGACGGTGAAGCAAGATGAAAAAACACTCACACAGATAGAAAGATAGGCTGAGCAAATGATGGGGCCCAAGCAAACTAGATAGGACAGGATAGAAAAGCTGCTGTCTGCAATCCGCCAAAACCCTATAAAAAAAAAAAAAGTCCCAACCGTCTGATAGGAAAAACAGGCCCTGAAGTTGCTAGGACTTCAAAAAGACTATATCAGCACTCAGGTATATTCTGAAGACAGAGCAAAGAGACAAACTGGTTAGAGACAAAAATGGAACTCAGCACACCCCCGACCGGAGATGGCTGAACTCCATAAAACAAGGTAAACAAAACTAATAAGTTTTTGCTCTGCTATTGAACTTATCTTTGGAAAGCAGGAATCAGACTGGTCTCCAAGAATCCAGCAGAGAAATCACCAGCGACTCAGAAGGGCGTCGGCTGCCTTATATCCAGTCAGAATTTCCTGTTACCCAGTCATCATCTACCAAATCAGGTGTTTGGTAATCAGCCTCACTACCTTCCTTCACCAGAAGAGGGAGTTCATCAGACATCGACGGTGAAGGGGAAAATGAACTCCCAACACCGCCCCCTGTATACATTATATACTGATATACCGCCCCCTGTGTATATCAGTATATAATGTACACAGGGGGCGGTATAATAGTATATAATGTATACAGGGGGCGGTATAATACCCTGTATATACCTCCCCCTGTATATATAATACACTGCCCTTATATATGTTCCTGTGTGTATAGTGCACGGCCCCCTGTATATAGTATATCGTCCTGTGTGTATAGTGTGCGGCCCCCTGTATATAGTATATGGTCCTGTGTGTATAGTGCGCGGCCCCTGTATATGGTCCTGTGTGTGTATAGTGCGTGGCCCCCTGTATATAGTATATGGTCCTGTGTGTGTATAGTGCGTGGCCCCCTGTATATAGTATATGGTCCTGTGTGTATAGTGCGCGGCCCCTGTATATGGTCCTGTGTGTATAGTGCGCGGCCTCCTGTATATGGTCCTGTGTGTATATAGTGCGCGGCCCCTGTATATGGTCCTGTGTGTATAGTGCGCGGCCCCCTGTATATAGTATATGGTCCTGTGTGTATAGTGCGTGGCCCCTGTATATAGTATATGGTCCTGTGTGTATAGTGCGCGGCCCCCTGTATATAGTATATGGTCCTGTGTGTATAGTGCACGGCCCCCTGTATATAGTATATGGTCCTGTGTGTATAGTGCACGGCCCCTGTATATAGTATATGGTCCTGTGTGTGTATAGTGCACGGCCCCCTGTATATAGTATATGGTCCTGTGTGTATAGTGCGCGGCCCCCTGTATATAGTATATGGTCCTGTGTGTGTATAGTGCGTGGCCCCTGTATATAGTATATGGTCCTGTGTGTATAGTGCGCGGCCCCCTGTATATGGTCCTGTGTGTATAGTGCGCGGCCCCCTGTATATAGTATATGGTCCGGTGTGTATAGTGCGCGGCCCCCTGTATATAGTATATGGTCCGGTGTGTATAGTGCGCGGCCCCCTGTATATGGTCCTGTGTGTATAGTGCGTGGCCCCTGTATATAGTATATGGTCCTGTGTGTATAGTGCGTGGCCCCCTGTATATAGTATATGGTCCTGTGTGTGTATAGTGCACGGCCCCCTGTATATAGTATATGGTCCTGTGTGTATAGTGCGCGGCCCCCTGTATATAGTATATGGTCCTGTGTGTATAGTGCGCGGCCCCCTGTATATAGTATATGGTCCGGTGTGTATAGTGCGCGGCCCCTGTATATGGTCCTGTGTGTATAGTGCGTGGCCCCTGTATATAGTATATGGTCCTGTGTGTATAGTGCGCGGCCCCCTGTATATAGTATATGGTCCTGTGTGTGTATAGTGCGTGGCCCCTGTATATAGTATATGGTCCTGTGTGTATAGTGCACGGCCCCCTGTATATAGTATATGGTCCTGTGTGTGTATAGTGCGTGGCCCCTGTATATAGTATATGGTCCTGTGTGTATAGTGCACGGCCCCCTGTATATAGTATATGGTCCTGTGTGTGTATAGTGCGCGGCCCCCTGTATATAGTATATGGTCCTGTGTGTATAGTGCGCGGCCCCCTGTATATAGTATATGGTCTTGTGTGTGTATAGTGCGTGGCCCCTGTATATAGTATATGGTCCTGTGTGTGTATAGTGCGCGGCCCCCTGTATATGGTCCTGTGTGTATAGTGCGCGGCCCCCTGTATATAGTATATGGTCCTGTGTGTATAGTGCGCGGCCCCCTGTATATAGTATATGGTCCTGTGTGTGTATAGTGCGTGGCCCCTGTATATAGTATATGGTCCTGTGTGTATAGTGCGCGGCCCCCTGTATATAGTATATGGTCCTGTGTGTATAGTGCGCGGCCCCTGTATATAGCATATGGTCTTGTGTGTATAGTGCGCGGCCCCCTGTATATAGTATATGGTCCTGTGTGTATAGTGCACGGCCCCCTGTATATAGTATATGGTCCTGTGTGTATATAGTGCGCGGCCCCTGTATATAGTATATGGTCCTGTGTGTATAGTGCGCGGCCCCTGTATATAGTATATGGTCCTGTGTGTATAGTGCGCGGCCCCTGTATATAGTATATGGTCCTGTGTGTATATAGTGCACGGCCCCCTGTATATAGTATATGGTCCTGTGTGTATATAGTGCGCGGCCCCTGTATATAGTATATGGTCCTGTGTGTATAGTGCGCGGCCCCTGTATATAGTATATGGTCCTGTGTGTATAGTGCGCGGCCCCTGTATATAGTATATGGTCCTGTGTGTATAGTGCGCGGCCCCTGTATATAGTATATGGTCCTGTGTGTATATAGTGCACGGCCCCCTGTATATAGTATATGGTCCTGTGTGTATAGTGCGCGGCCCCTGTATATAGTATATGGTCCTGTGTGTATATAGTGCACGGCCCCCTGTATATAGTATATGGTCCTGTGTGTATAGTACGCGGCCCCCTGTATATGGTCCTGTGTGTATATAGTGCGCGGCCCCCTGTATATAGTGCGCGGCCCCCTGTATATAGTATATGGTCCTGTGTGTATATAGTATATGGTCCTGTGTGTATATAGTGCACGGCCCCCTGTATATAGTATATGGTCCTGTGTGTGTATAGTGCGTGGCCCCTGTATATAGTATATGGTCCTGTGTGTGTATAGTGCGTGGCCCCTGTATATAGTATATGGTCCTGTGTGTGTATAGTGCGTGGCCCCTGTATATAGTATATGGTCCTGTGTGTGTATAGTGCACGGCCCCCTGTATATAGTATATGGTCCTGTGTGTGTATAGTGCGCGGCCCCCTGTATATAGTATATGGTCCTGTGTGTGTATAGTGCGCGGCCCCTGTATATAGTATATGGTCCTGTGTGTGTATAGTGCACGGCCCCCTGTATATAGTATATGGTCCTGTGTGTGTATAGTGCACGGCCCCCTGTATATAGTATATGGTCCTGTGTGTGTATAGTGCACGGCCCCTGTATATAGTATATGGTCCTGTGTGTATAGTGCGCGGCCCCCTGTATATAGTATATGGTCCTGTGTGTATAGTGCGCGGCCCCCTGTATATAGTATATGGTCCTGTGTGTATAGTGCGCGGCCCCCTGTATATGGTCCTGTGTGTATAGTGCGCGGCCCCTGTATATGGTCCTGTGTGTATAGTGCGCGGCCCCTGTATATGGTCCTGTGTGTATAGTGCGCGGCCCCTGTATATGGTCCTGTGTGTATAGTGCGCGGCCCCTGTATATGGTCCTGTGTGTATAGTGCGTGGCCCCTGTATATGGTCCTGTGTGTATAGTGCGCGGCCCCTGTATATGGTCCTGTGTGTATATAGTGCGCGGCCCCTGTATATGGTCCTGTGTGTATAGTGCGCGGCCCCCTGTATATGGTCCTGTGTGTATAGTGCGCGGCCCCTGTATATGGTCCTGTGTGTGTATAGTGCACGGACCCTGTATATGATCCTGTGTGTATAGTGCGCGGCCCCTGTATATGGTCCTGTGTGTATAGTGCACGGTCCCCTGTATATAGTATATGGTCCTGTGTGTATAGTGCGCGGCCCCTGTATATGGTCCTGTGTGTATAGTGCGTGGCCCCTGTATATGGTCCTGTGTGTATAGTGCACGGTCCCCTGTATATAGTATATGGTCCTGTGTGTATAGTGCGCGGCCCCTGTATATGGTCCTGTGTGTATATAGTGCGCGGCCCCTGTATATGGTCCTGTGTGTATAGTGCGCGGCCCCCTGTATATAGTATATGGTCCTGTGTGTATAGTGCGCAGCCTATGTATATGGTCCTGTGTGTATAGTGCGCGGCCCCCTGTATATGGTCCTGTGTGTATAGTGCGCGGCCCCCTGTATATAGTATATGGTCCGGTGTGTATAGTGCGCGGCCCCCTGTATATAGTATATGGTCCTGTGTGTATAGTGCGCGGCCCCCTGTATATAGTATATGGTCCGGTGTGTATAGTGCACGGCCCCTGTATATGGTCCGGTGTGTATAGTGCACGGCCCCCTGTATATAGTATATGGTCCGGTGTGTATAGTGCACGGCCCCCTGTATATAGTATATGGTCCTGTGTGTGTATAGTGTGCGGCCCCTGTATATAGTATATGGTCCTGTGTGTATAGTGCGCGGCCCCTGTATATGGTCCGGTGTGTATATAGTACACGGCCCCCTGTATATAGTATATGGTCCTGTGTGTATAGTGCGCGGCCCCCTGTATATAGTATATGGTCCTGTGTGTATAGTGCGCGGCCCCCTGTATATAGTATATGGTCCTGTGTGTGTATAGTGCACGGCCCCCTGTATATAGTATATGGTCCTGTGTGTGTATAGTGCACGGCCCCCTGTATATAGTATATGGTCCTGTGTGTATAGTGCGCGGCCCCCTGTATATAGTATATGGTCCTGTGTGTGTATAGTGCGCGGCCCCTGTATATAGTATATGGTCCTGTGTGTATAGTGCGCGGCCCCTGTATATAGTATATGGTCCTGTGTGTATAGTGCACGGCCCCCTGTATATAGTATATGGTCCTGTGTGTATAGTGCGCGGCCCCCTGTATATAGTATATGGTCCTGTGTGTATAGTGCGCGGCCCCCTGTATATAGTATATGGTCCTGTGTGTATAGTGCGCGGCCCCCTGTATATAGTATATGGTCTTGTGTGTATAGTGCGCGGCCCCTGTATATAGTATATGGTCCTGTGTGTATAGTGCACGGCCCCCTGTATATAGTATATGGTCCTGTGTGTATAGTGCGCGGCCCCCTGTATATAGTATATGGTCCTGTGTGTATAGTGCGCGGCCCCCTGTATATAGTATATGGTCCTGTGTGTATAGTGCGCGGCCCCCTGTATATAGTATATGGTCCTGTGTGTATAGTGCGCGGCCCCCTGTATATAGTATATGGTCTTGTGTGTATAGTGCGCGGCCCCTGTATATAGTATATGGTCCTGTGTGTATAGTGCGCGGCCCCCTGTATATAGTATATGGTCCTGTGTGTATAGTGCGCGGCCCCCTGTATATAGTATATGGTCCTGTGTGTATAGTGCGCGGCCCCCTGTATATAGTATATGGTCCTGTGTGTATAGTGCGCGGCCCCCTGTATATAGTATATGGTCCTGTGTGTGTATAGTGCACGGCCCCCTGTATATGGTCCGGTGTGTATAGTGCGCGGCCTCCTGTATATAGTATATGGTCCGGTGTGTGTATAGTGTGCGGCCCCTGTATATAGTATATGGTCCTATGTGTATAGTGCGCAGCCACTGTATATAGTATATGGTCCGGTGTGTATAGTGCGCGGCCCTCTGTATATAGTATATGGTCCTGTGTGTGTATAGTGCGCGGCCCCCTGTATATAGTATATGGTCCGGTGTGTATAGTGCGCGACCCCCTGTATATAGTATATGGTCCTGTGTGTGTATAGTGCGCGGCCCCCTGTATATAGTATATGGTCCTGTGTGTGTATAGTGCACGGCCCCCTGTATATGGTCCGGTGTGTATAGTGCGCGGCCTCCTGTATATAGTATATGGTCCGGTGTGTGTATAGTGTGCGGCCCCTGTATATAGTATATGGTCCTATGTGTATAGTGCGCAGCCACTGTATATAGTATATGGTCCGGTGTGTATAGTGCGCGGCCCTCTGTATATAGTATATGGTCCTGTGTGTGTATAGTGCGCGGCCCCCTGTATATAGTATATGGTCCGGTGTGTATAGTGCGCGACCCCCTGTATATAGTATATGGTCCTGTGTGTGGATAGTGCGCGACCCCCTGTATATAGTATATGGTCCTGTGTATAGTGCGCGGCCCCCTGTATATGGTCCGGTGTGTATAGTGCGCGGCCCCCTGTATATAGTATATGGTCCTGTGTGTATAGTGTGCGGCCCCCTGTATATAGTATATGGTCCTGTGTGTATAGTGCGCGGCCCCCTGTATATAGTATATGGTCCTGTGTGTGTATAGTGCGCGGCCCCTGTATATAGTATATGGTCCTGTGTGTGTATAGTGTGCGGCCCCTGTATATAGTATATGGTCCTGTGTGTGTATAGTGCGCGGCCCCTGTATATAGTATATGGTCCTGTGTGTGTATAGTGCGCGGCCCCTGTATATAGTATATGGTCCTGTGTGTGTATAGTGCGCGGCCCCTGTATATAGTATATGGTCCTGTGTGTGTATAGTGCGCGGCCCCCTGTATATAGTATATGGTCCTGTGTGTATAGTGCGTGGCCCCTGTATATAGTATATGGTCCTGTGTGTATAGTGCACGGCCCCCTGTATATGGTCCTGTGTGTGTATAGTGCGCGGCCTATGTATATGGTCCTGTGTGTATAGTGTGCGGCCCCCTGTATATGGTCCTGTGTGTATAGTGCGCGGCCCCCTGTATATAGTATATGGTCCGGTGTGTATAGTGCACGGCCCCTGTATATAGTATATGGTCCTGTGTGTATAGTGCGCGGCCCCCTGTATATAGTATATGGTCCTGTGTGTATAGTGCGCGGCCCCCTGTATATAGTATATGGTCCGGTGTGTATAGTGCGCGGCCCCCTGTATATAGTATATGGTCCGGTGTGTATAGTGCGCGGCCCCCTGTATATAGTATATGGTCCTGTGTGTGTATAGTGCGCGGCCCCCTGTATATAGTATATGGTCCGGTGTGTATAGTGCGCGGCCCCCTGTATATAGTATATGGTCCTGTGTGTGTAGTGCGCGGCCCCCTGTATATAGTATATGGTCCTGTGTGTGTAGTGCGCGGCCCCTGTATATAGTATATGGTCCGGTGTGTATAGTGCGCGGCCCCCTGTATATAGTATATGGTCCGGTGTGTATAGTGCGCGGCCCCCTGTATATAGTATATGGTCCTGTGTGTATAGTGTGCGGCCCCCTGTATATAGTATATGGTCCGGTGTGTATAGTGCGCGGCCCCCTGTATATAGTATATGGTCCGGTGTGTATAGTGCGCGGCCCCCTGTATATAGTATATGGTCCTGTGTGTGTATAGTGCGCGGCCCCCTGTATATAGTATATGGTCCGGTGTGTATAGTGCGCGGCCCCCTGTATATAGTATATGGTCCTGTGTGTGTAGTGCGCGGCCCCTGTATATAGTATATGGTCCTGTGTGTATAGTGCGCGGCCCCCTGTATATAGTATATGGTCCTGTGTGTATAGTGCGCGGCCCCCTGTATATAGTATATGGTCCTGTGTGTATAGTGCGCGGCCCCCTGTATATGGTCCTGTGTGTATAGTGCGCGGCCCCCTGTATATAGTATATGGTCCTGTGTGTGTATAGTGCACGGCCCCCTGTATATAGTATATGGTCCTGTGTGTATAGTGCGCGGCCCCCTGTATATAGTATATGGTCCTGTGTGTATAGTGCGCGGCCCCCTGTATATGGTCCTGTGTGTATAGTGCGCGGCCCCCTGTATATAGTATATGGTCCTGTGTGTATAGTGCGCGGCCCCCTGTATATAGTATATGGTCCGGTGTGTATAGTGCGCGGCCCCCTGTATATAGTATATGGTCCTGTGTGTATAGTGCGCGGCCCCCTGTATATAGTATATGGTCCGGTGTGTGTATAGTGCACGGCCCCTGTATATGGTCCGGTGTGTATAGTGCACGGCCCCCTGTATATAGTATATGGTCCGGTGTATAATGCACGGCCCCCTGTATATAGTATATGATCCTGTGTGTGTATAGTGTGCGGCCCCTGTATATAGTATATGGTCCGGTGTGTGTATAGTGTGCGGCCCCTGTATATAGTATATGGTCCGGTGTGTGTATAGTGCGCGGCCCCTGTATATGGTCCTGTGTGTGTATAGTGCACGGCCCCCTGTATATGGTCCGGTGTGTATAGTGCGCGGCCCCCTGTATATGGTCCGGTGTGTATAATGCACGGCCCCCTGTATATAGTATATGGTCCGGTGTGTATAGTGCACGGCCCCCTGTATATAGTATATGGTCCGGTGTGTGTATAGTGTGCGGCCCCTGTATATAGTATATGGTCCTGTGTGTGTATAGTGCGCGGCCCCCTGTATATAGTATATGGTCCTATGTGTATAGTGCGCGGCCCCTGTATATAGTATATGGTCCTGTGTGTATAGTGCGCGGCCCCTGTATATGGTCCTGTGTGTGTATAGTGCACGGCCCCCTGTAAATGGTCCGGTGTATATAGTGCACGGCCCCCTGTATATAGTATATGGTCCTATGTGTATAGTGCGCGGCCCCTGTATATAGTATATGGTCCTGTGTGTATAGTGCGCGGCCCCTGTATATGGTCCTGTGTGTGTATAGTGCGCGTCCCCCTGTATATGGTCCGGTGTATATAGTGCACGGCCCCCTGTATATAGTATATGGTCCGGTGTGTGTATAGTGTGCGGCCCCTGTATATAGTATATGGTCCTATGTGTATAGTGCGCGGCCCCTGTATATAGTATATGGTCCGGTGTGTATAGTGCGCGGCCCCCTGTATATAGTATATGGTCATGTGTGTATAGTGCGCGACCCCCTGTATATAGTATATGGTCCTGTGTATAGTGCGCGGCCCCCTGTATATGGTCCGGTGTGTATAGTGCGCGGCCCCCTGTATATAGTATATGGTCCTGTGTGTATAGTGTGCGGCCCCCTGTATATAGTATATGGTCCTGTGTGTATAGTGCGCGGCCCCCTGTATATAGTATATGGTCCTGTGTGTATAGTGCACGGCCCCTGTATATAGTATATGGTCCTGTGTGTATAGTGCGCGGCCCCTGTATATGGTCCTGTGTGTGTATAGTGCGCGGCCCCTGTATATGGTCCTGTGTGTATAGTGCACGGTCCCCTGTATATAGTATATGGTCCTGTGTGTATAGTGCGCGGCCCCCTGTATATGGTCCTGTGTGTATATAGTGCGCGGCCCCTGTATATGGTCCTGTGTGTATAGTGCGCGGCCCCCTGTATATAGTATATGGTCCTGTGTGTATAGTGCGCGGCCCCCTGTATATAGTATATGGTCCTGTGTGTATAGTGCGTGGCCCCTGTATATAGTATATGGTCCTGTGTGTGTATAGTGCGCGGCCCCCTGTATATAGTATATGGTCCTGTGTGTATAGTGCGCGGTCCCCTGTATATAGTATATGGTCCTGTGTGTGTATAGTGCGCGGCCCCCTGTATATAGTATATGGTCCTGTGTGTGTATAGTGCGCGGCCCCCTGTATATAGTATATGGTCCTGTGTGTGTATAGTGCGCGGCCCCCTGTATATAGTATATGGTCCTGTGTGTATAGTGCGCGGTCCCCTGTATATAGTATATGGTCCTGTGTGTGTATAGTGCGCGGCCTATGTATATGGTCCTGTGTGTGTATAGTGCGCGGCCCCCTGTATTTAGTATATGGTCCGGTGTGTATAGTGCGCGGCCCCCTGTATATAGTATATGGTCCTGTGTGTATAGTGCGCGGCCCCCTGTATATGGTCCTGTGTGTATATAGTGCGCGGCCCCTGTATATGGTCCTGTGTGTATAGTGCGCGGCCCCCTGTATATAGTATATGGTCCTGTGTGTATAGTGCGTGGCCCCTGTATATAGTATATGGTCCTGTGTGTATAGTGCGCGGCCCCCTGTATATAGTATATGGTCCTGTGTGTGTATAGTGCGCGGCCTATGTATATGGTCCTGTGTGTATAGTGCGCGGCCCCCTGTATATGGTCCTGTGTGTATAGTGTGCGGCCCCCTGTATATAGTATATGGTCCGGTGTGTATAGTGCACGGCCCCTGTATATGGTCCGGTGTGTATAGTGCACGGCCCCCTGTATATAGTATATGGTCCGGTGTGTATAGTGCACGGCCCCCTGTATATAGTATATGGTCCTGTGTGTGTATAGTGAGCGGCCCCCTGTATATAGTATATGGTCCTGTGTGTATAGTGCACGGCCCCCTGTATATAGTATATGGTCCGGTGTGTATAGTGCACGGCCCCCTGTATATAGTATATGGTCCGGTGTGTATATAGTGCACGGCCCCCTGTATATAGTATATGGTCCTGTGTGTATAGTGCGCGGCCCCCTGTATATAGTATATGGTCCTGTGTGTATAGTGTGCGGCCCCTGTATATAGTATATGGTCCTGTGTGTATAGTGCGCGGCCCCCTGTATATAGTATATGGTCCTGTGTGTATAGTGCACGGCCCCCTGTATATGGTCCGGTGTGTATAGTGCACGGCCCCTGTATATGGTCCTGTGTGTATAGTGCACGGCCCCCTGTATATAGTATATGGTCCGGTGTGTGTATAGTGTGCGGCCCCTGTATATAGTATATGGTCCTATGTGTATAGTGCGCGGCCCCTGTATATAGTATATGGTCATGTGTGTGTATAGTGCACGGCCCCCTGTATATAGTATATGGTCCTGTGTATAGTGCGCGGCCCCCTGTATATGGTCCGGTGTGTATAGTGCGCGGCCCCCTGTATATAGTATATGGTCATGTGTGTATAGTGCACGGCCCCCTGTATATAGTATATGGTCCTGTGTGTGTATAGTGCACGGCCCCCTGTATATAGTATATGGTCCTGTGTGTATAGTGCGCGGCCCCTGTATATGGTCCTGTGTGTGTATAGTGCACGGCCCCCTGTATATGGTCCTGTGTGTATAGTGCACGGCCCCTGTATATGGTCCTGTGTGTATAGTGCACGGCCCCCTGTATATAGTATATGGTCCGGTGTGTGTATAGTGTGCGGCCCCTGTATATAGTATATGGTCCTATGTGTATACAGTCATGTGTGTATAGTGCGAGACCCCCTGTATATAGTATATGGTCCTGTGTGTGTATAGTGCACGGCCCCCTGTATATAGTATATGGTCCTGTGTATAGTGCGCGGCCCCCTGTATATAGTATATGGTCCTGTGTGTATAGTGTGCGGCCCCCTGTATATAGTATATGGTCCTGTGTGTATAGTGCGCGGCCCCCTGTATATAGTATATGGTCCTGTGTGTGTATAGTGCGCGGCCCCTGTATATAGTATATGGTCCGGTGTGTATAGTGCGCGGCCCCCTGTATATAGTGTCCTGTGTGTATAGTGCGCAGCCCCCTGTATATAGTATATGGTCCTGTGTGTGTATAGTGCGCGGCCCCTGTATATAGTATATGGTCCTGTGTGTTTAGTGCGCGGCCCCTGTATATAGTATATGGTCCTGTGTGTATAGTGCACGGCCCCCTGTATATAGTATATGGTCCTGTGTGTGTATAGTGCGCGGCCCCCTGTATATAGTATATGGTCCTGTGTGTATAGTGCACGGCCCCCTGTATATAGTATATGGTCCTGTGTGTGTATAGTGCACGGCCCCCTGTATATAGTATATGGTCCTGTGTGTGTATAGTGCGTGGCCCCCTGTATATAGTATATGGTCCTGTGTGTATAGTGCGTGGCCCCCTGTATATAGTATATGGTCCTGTGTGTATAGTGCGTGGCCCCCTGTATATAGTATATGTTCCTGTGTGTATAGTGCGCGGCCCCCTGTATATAGTATATGGTCCTGTGTGTGTATAGTGCACGGCCCCCTGTATATAGTATATGGTCCTGTGTGTATAGTGCGCGGCCCCCTGTATATAGTATATGGTCCTGTGTGTATAGTGCGTGGCCCCCTGTATATAGTATATGGTCCTGTGTGTATAGTGCGTGGCCCCCTGTATATAGTATATGGTCCTGTGTGTGTATAGTGCGTGGCCCCCTGTATATAGTATATGTTCCTGTGTGTATAGTGCGTGGCCCCCTGTATATAGTATATGTTCCTGTGTGTATAGTGCGCGGCCCTCTGTATATAGTATATGTTCCTGTGTGTATAGTGCGCGGCCCCCTGTATATAGTATATGGTCCTGTGTGTGTATAGTGCACGGCCCCCTGTATATAGTATATGGTCCTGTGTGTGTATAGTGCACGGCCCCCTGTATATAGTATATGGTCCTGTGTGTGTGTATAGTGCACGGCCCCCTGTATATAGTATATGGTCCTGTGTGTGTATAGTGCGCGGCCCCCTGTATATAGTATATGGTCCTGTGTGTGTATAGTGCGTGGCCCCCTGTATATAGTATATGGTCCTGTGTGTGTATAGTGCGCGGCCCCCTGTATATAGTATATGGTCCTGTGTGTGTATAGTGCGCGGCCCCCTGTATATAGTATATGGTCCTGTGTGTGTATAGTGCACGGCCCCCTGTATATAGTATATGGTCCTGTGTGTGTATAGTGCGTGGCCCCCTGTATATAGTATATGGTCCTGTGTGTGTATAGTGCGCGGCCCCCTGTATATAGTATATGGTCCTGTGTGTGTATAGTGCGTGGCCCCCTGTATATAGTATATGATCCTGTGTGTATAGTGCACGGCCCCCTGTATATAGTATATGGTCCTGTGTGTGTATAGTGCGCGGCCCCCTGTATATAGTATATGGTCCTGTGTGTGTATAGTGCGTGGCCCCCTGTATATAGTATATGATCCTGTGTGTATAGTGCACGGCCCCCTGTATATAGTATATGGTCCTGTGTGTGTATAGTGCGCGGCCCCCTGTATATAGTATATGGTCCTGTGTGTGTATAGTGCGCGGCCCCCTGTATATAGTATATGGTCCTGTGTGTGTATAGTGCGTGGCCCCCTGTATATAGTATATGATCCTGTGTGTATAGTGCACGGCCCCTGTATATAGTATATGGTCCTGTGTGTGTATAGTGCACGGCCCCCTGTATATAGTATATGGTCCTGTGTGTGTATAGTGCGCGGCCCCCTGTATATAGTATATGGTCCTGTGTGTGTATAGTGCGCGGCCCCCTGTATATAGTATATGGTCCTGTGTGTGTATAGTGCACGGCCCCCTGTATATAGTATATGGTCCTGTGTGTGTATAGTGCACGGCCCCCTGTATATAGTATATGGTCCTGTGTGTGTATAGTGCGCGGCCCCCTGTATATAGTATATGGTCCTGTGTGTGTATAGTGCGCGGCCCCCTGTATATAGTATATGGTCCTGTGTGTGTATAGTGCGTGGCCCCCTGTATATAGTATATGGTCCTGTGTGTGTATAGTGCGCGGCCCCCTGTATATAGTATATGGTCCTGTGTGTGTATAGTGCGTGGCCCCCTGTATATAGTATATGATCCTGTGTGTATAGTGCGCGGCCCCCTGTATATAGTATATGGTCCTGTGTGTGTATAGTGCGTGGCCCCAGTATATAGTATATGGTCCTGTGTGTATAGTGCGCGGCCCCCTGTATATAGTATATGGTCCTGTGTGTATAGTGCGCGGCCCCCTGTATATAGTATATGGTCCTGTGTGTGTATAGTGCGTGGCCCCCTGTATATAGTATATGGTCCTGTGTGTGTATAGTGCGTGGCCCCTGTATATAGTATATGGTCCTGTGTGTGTATATAGTGCGCGGCCCCCTGTATATAGTATATGTTCCTGTGTGTATAGTGCGCGGCCCCCTGTATATAGTATATGCTCCTGTGTGTATAGTGCACGGCCCCCTGTATATAGTATATGGTCCTGTGTGTATAGTGCACGGCCCCCTGTATATAGTATATGGTCCTGTGTGTGTATAGTGCACGGCCCCCTGTATATAGTATATGCTCCTGTGTGTATAGTGCGCGGCCCCCTGTATATAGTATATGGTCCTGTGTGTATAGTGCGCGGCCCCTGTATATAGTATATAGAATCATAGAATCATAGAATCGTAGAGTTGGAAGGGACCTCCTGGGCCATCTGGTCCAACCCCCTGCTCAAAGCAGGATTCGCTAAATCATCCCAGTCAGATGTCTGTCCAGCCTCTGTTTGAAGACTTCCATTGAAGGAGAACTCACCACTTCTCGTGGCAGCCTGTTCCACTCATTGATCACTCTAACTGTCAAAAAGTTTTTTCTAATATCTAATCTGTGTCTCCTCCCATTCAGTTTCATCCCATTGCTTCTAGTCTTTCCTTGTGCAAATGAGAATAAAGTTGATCCTTCTACAATGTGACAGCCCTTTAGATATTTGTAGACAGCAATTAAGTCTCCTCTCAGTCTTCTCTTTTGCAAACTAAACATTCCCAAATCCTGCAACCTTTCCTCATAAGACAGGGTTTGCAGACCGGTCACCATTCTGGTCGCTCTTTTCTGAACTTGCTCCAGTTTGTTGATGTCTTTTTTAAAATGTGGTGCCCAAAACTGGACACAATATTCCAGATGAGGTCTGACCAAAGAGAAGTAGAGGGAAATAATGACTTCACGTGATCTAGACTGCTTCTGTTAATACATCCTAGAACTGCATTTGCCTTTTTTGCTGCTGCATCACACTGTTGACTCATATTCAGTCTGTGATCTATTAGTATACCCAAGTCTTTTTCACATGTGCTGTCACTTAGCCCTATTCCTCCCATTCTATATATGCTTTTTTCATTTTTATTGCCCAGATGTAGTACTTTGCATTTCTCCCTGTTAAAAACCATTCTGTTAGTTGCTGCCCACTTCTCCAGTTTATTTAAATCTTTTTGAATCCTCTCTCTCTCTCTTCTCTAGTATTAGCTATCCCTCCTAGCTTTGTGTCATCAGCAAATTTAATCAGTTTACCCTCAATTCCTTCATCTAAATCGTTGATAAAGATGTTGAACAATACAGGGCCCAGGACAGAGCCCTGTGGTACCCCACTTGAGACATTCTTCCAACTGGATGTGCAGCCATTTACGACCACTCTTTGGGTCCGATCACTAAGCCAGCTATGAATCCACCTAACAGTTGCCTTGTCCATTCCATACTTAGTCATTTTTTCAATAAGGATTGTATGAGAGACTTTGTCAAATGCTTTGCTGAAGTCAAGATATACTATATCTACAGCATTTCCTTGATCCACCCAATCAGTGATACCGTCATAGAAGGAAATTAAGTTAGTCTGACATGACTTATTAGTTACAAACCCATGCTGACTCTGTTTGATCACTTCATTCTTATCCAGGTATTGACTTACATGTTGTTTAATAATTTGTTCAAAGATCTTTCCTGGTATAGAAGTCAGACTCACCGGCCTATAGTTGCCTGGGTCCACCTTCTTCCCCTTTTTGAAGATAGGAACAACATTTGCTCTTCTCCAGTCTTCTGGCACTTCTCCTGTTCTCCAAGAATTTTCAAAGATTATGGAGAGTGGTTCAGAAATTTCTTCTGCTATCTCCTTCAGTACTCTGGGGTGTAATTCATCTGGACCTGGAGACTTGAATTCATTTAGGTTAGCTAAGTGTTTCCTCACTATCTTTCTGTTTATAGATATCCTGGATTCTTCTATTCCCTTAATAGGACCCTTAATATGGTCCTGTGTGTATAGTGCGCGGCCCCCTGTATATAGTATATGGTCCTGTGTGTATAGTGCGCGGCCCCTGTATATAGTATATGGTCCTGTGTGTATAGTGCGTGGCCCCCTGTATATAGTATATGGTCCTGTGTGTATAGTGCACGGCCCCCTGTATATGGTCCGGTGTGTATAGTGCGCGGCCCCCTGTATATAGTATATGGTCCTGTGTGTATAGTGCGCGGCCCCTGTATATAGTATATGGTCCTGTGTGTATAGTGCACGGCCCCCTGTATATAGTATATGGTGCTGTGTGTATAGTGCACGGCCCCCTGTATATAGTATATGGTGCTGTGTGTATAGTGCGCGGCCCCTGTATATAGTATATGGTCCTGTGTGTATAGTGCACGGCCCCCTGTATATACTATATGGTCCTGTGTGTATAGTGCACGGCCCCCTGTATATAGTATATGGTGCTGTGTGTATAGTGCACGGCCCCCTGTATATAGTATATGGTCCTGTGTGTATAGTGCGCGGCCCCTGTATATAGTATATGGTCCTGTGTGTATAGTGCGCGGCCCCTGTATATAGTATATGGTCCTGTGTGTATAGTGCACGGCCCCCTGTATATACTATATGGTCCTGTGTGTATAGTGCACGGCCCCCTGTATATAGTATATGGTCCTGTGTGTATAGTGCACGGCCCCCTGTATATGGTCCGGTGTATATAGTGCACGGCCCCTGTATATGGTCCGGTGTGTATAGTGCGCGGCCCCCTGTATATAGTACATGGTCCTGTGTGTGTATAGTGCGCGGCCCCCTGTATATAGTATATGGTCCGGTGTGTATAGTGCGCGGCCCCCTGTATATAGTATATGGTCCGGTGTGTATAGTGCACGGCCCCCTGTATATAGTATATGGTCCGGTGTGTATAGTGCGCGGCCCCTGTATATAGTATATGGTCCTGTGTGTATAGTGCGCGGCCCCCTGTATATAGTATATGGTCCTGTGTGTATAGTGCGCGGCCCCTGTATATAGTATATGGTCCTGTGTGTATAGTGCACGGCCCCCTGTATATAGTATATGGTCCTGTGTGTGTATAGTGCACGGCCCCCTGTATATAGTATATGGTCCTGTGTGTATAGTGCGCGGCCCCCTGTATATAGTATATGGTCCTTTGTGTGTATAGTGCGCGGCCCCCTGTATATAGTATATGGTCCTGTGTGTATAGTGCACGGCCCCCTGTATATAGTATATGGTCCTGTGTGTATAGTGCGCGGCCCCCTGTATATAGTATATGGTCCTGTGTGTATAGTGCGCGGCCCCCTGTATATAGTATATGGTCCTGTGTATAGTGTGCGGCCCCCTGTATATGGTCCGGTGTGTATAGTGCGCGGCCCCCTGTATATAGTATATGGTCCTGTGTGTATAGTGTGCGGCCCCCTGTATATGGTCCTGTGTGTATAGTGCGCGCCCCCCTGTATATAGTATATGGTCCTGTGTGTGTATAGTGCGCGGCCCCCTGTATATAGTATATGGTCCTGTGTGTGTATAGTGCGCGGCCCCCTGTATATAGTATATGGTCCTGTATATAGTATATGGTCCGGTGTGTATAGTGCGCGGCCCCCTGTATATGGTCCTGTGTGTATAGTGCGCAGCCCCCTGTATATAGTATATGGTCCTGTGTGTGTATAGTGCACGGCCCCCTGTATATAGTATATGGTCCTGTGTGTATAGTGCACGGTCCCCTGTATATAGTATATGGTCCTGTGTGTATAGTGTGCGGCCCCTGTATATAGTATATGGTCCTGTGTGTGTATAGTGCGCGGCCCCCTGTATATAGTATATGGTCCTGTGTGTGTATAGTGCACGGCCCCCTGTATATAGTATATGGTCCTGTGTGTGTATAGTGCGCGGCCCCCTGTATATAGTATATGGTCCTGTGTGTATAGTGCGCGGCCCCCTGTATATAGTATATGGTCCTGTGTGTATAGTGCGCGGCCCCCTGTATATAGTATATGTTCCGGTGTGTATAGTGCGCGGCCCCCTGTACATAGTATATGGTCCTGTGTGTATAGTGCGCGGCCCCCTGTATATAGTATATGGTCCTGTGTGTATAGTGCGCGGCCCCCTGTATATAGTATATGGTCCTGTGTGTGTATAGTGCGTGGCCCCCTGTATATAGTATATGGTCCTGTGTGTATAGTGCGTGGCCCCCTGTATATAGTATATGGTCCTGTGTGTATAGTGCGCGGCCCCCTGTATATAGTATATGGTCCTGTGTGTATAGTGCGTGGCCCCCTGTATATAGTATATGGTCCTGTGTGTGTATAGTGCGCGGCCCCCTGTATATAGTATATGGTCCTGTGTGTATAGTGCGTGGCCCCCTGTATATAGTATATGGTCCTGTGTGTATAGTGCGCGGCCCCCTGTATATAGTATATGGTCCTGTGTGTATAGTGCGCGGCCCCCTGTATATAGTATATGGTCCTGTGTGTGTGTAGTGCGTGGCCCCCTGTATATAGTATATGGTCCTGTGTGTATAGTGCGTGGCCCCCTGTATATGGTCCTGTGTGTATAGTGCGCGGCCCCCTGTATATAGTATATGGTCCTGTGTGTGTATAGTGCGTGGCCCCCTGTATATAGTATATGGTCCTGTGTGTATAGTGCACGGCCCCTGTATATAGTATATGGTCCTGTGTGTGTATAGTGCACGGCCCACTGTATATAGTATATGGTCCTGTGTGTATAGTGTGCGGCCCCCTGTATATAGTATATGGTCCTGTGTGTATAGTGCGCGGCCCCTGTATATAGTATATGGTCCTGTGTGTGTATAGTGCGTGGCCCCCTGTATATGGTCCTGTGTGTATAGTGTGCGGCCCCCTGTATATAGTATATGGTCCTGTGTGTATAGTGCGCGGCCCCCTGTATATGGTCCTGTGTGTGTATAGTGCGCGGCCCCCTGTATATAGTATATGGTCCTGTGTGTGTATAGTGCACGGCCCCCTGTATATAGTATATGGTCCTGTGTGTATATAGTGCACGGCCCCCTGTATATAGTATATGGTCCTGTGTGTGTATAGTGCACGGCCCCCTGTATATGGTCCTGTGTGTATAGTGCGCGGCCCCCTGTATATAGTATATGGTCCTGTGTGTGTATAGTGCACGGTCCCCTGTATATAGTATATGGTCCTGTGTGTGTATAGTGCACGGCCCCCTGTATATAGTATATGGTCCTGTGTGTATAGTGCGCGGCCCCCTGTATATAGTATATGGTCCTGTGTGTGTATAGTGCACGGCCCCCTGTATATAGTATATGGTCCGGTGTGTATAGTGCGCGGCCCCCTGTATATGGTCCTGTGTGTATAGTGCGTGGCCCCTGTATATAGTATATGGTCCTGTGTGTGTATAGTGCACGGCCCCCTGTATATAGTATATGGTCCTGTGTGTATAGTGCACGGCCCCCTGTATATAGTATATGGTCCTGTGTGTGTATAGTGCGCGGCCCCCTGTATATAGTATATGGTCCTGTGTGTGTATAGTGCACGGCCCCCTGTATATAGTATATGGTCCTGTGTGTGTATAGTGCACGGCCCCCTGTATATAGTATATGGTCCTGTGTGTGTATAGTGCGCGGCCCCCTGTATATAGTATATGGTCCTGTGTGTATAGTGCGCGGCCCCCTGTATATAGTATATGGTCCTGTGTGTGTATAGTGCGTGGCCCCCTGTATATAGTATATGGTCCTGTGTGTATAGTGCGTGGCCCCCTGTATATAGTATATGGTCCTGTGTGTGTATAGTGCGCGGCCCCCTGTATATAGTATATGGTCCTGTGTGTATAGTGCGTGGCCCCCTGTATATAGTATATGGTCCTGTGTGTGTATAGTGCGCGGCCCCCTGTATATAGTATATGGTCCTGTGTGTATAGTGCGTGGCCCCCTGTATATAGTATATGGTCCTGTGTGTATAGTGCGCGGCCCCCTGTATATAGTATATGGTCCTGTGTGTATAGTGCGCGGCCCCCTGTATATAGTATATGGTCCTGTGTGTGTGTAGTGCGTGGCCCCCTGTATATAGTATATGGTCCTGTGTGTATAGTGCGTGGCCCCCTGTATATGGTCCTGTGTGTATAGTGCGCGGCCCCCTGTATATAGTATATGGTCCTGTGTGTGTATAGTGCGTGGCCCCCTGTATATAGTACATGGTCCTGTGTGTGTATAGTGCACGGCCCCCTGTATATAGTATATGGTCCTGTGTGTATAGTGCGCGGCCCCCTGTATATAGTATATGGTCCTGTGTGTGTATAGTGCACGGCCCCCTGTATATAGTATATGGTCCGGTGTGTATAGTGCGCGGCCCCCTGTATATGGTCCTGTGTGTATAGTGCGTGGCCCCTGTATATAGTATATGGTCCTGTGTGTGTATAGTGCACGGCCCCCTGTATATAGTATATGGTCCTGTGTGTATAGTGCACGGCCCCCTGTATATAGTATATGGTCCTGTGTGTGTATAGTGCGCGGCCCCCTGTATATAGTACATGGTCCTGTGTGTGTATAGTGCGCGGCCCCCTGTATATAGTATATGGTCCTGTGTGTATAGTGCGCGGCCCCCTGTATATAGTATATGGTCCTGTGTGTGTACAGTGCACGGCCCCCTGTATATAGTATATGGTCCTGTGTGTATAGTGCGCGGCCCCCTGTATATAGTATATGGTCCTGTGTGTATATAGTGCACGGCCCCCTGTATATAGTATATGGTCCGGTGTGTATAGTGCGCGGCCCCCTGTATATGGTCCTGTGTGTATAGTGCGCGGCCCCCTGTATATAGTATATGGTCCTGTGTGTGTATAGTGCACGGCCCCCTGTATATAGTATATGGTCCTGTGTGTGTATAGTGCACGGCCCCCTGTATATAGTATATGGTCCTGTGTGTGTATAGTGCGCGGCCCCCTGTATATAGTATATGGTCCTGTGTGTGTATAGTGCGCGGCCCCCTGTATATAGTATATGGTCCTGTGTGTATAGTGCGCGGCCCCCTGTATATAGTATATGGTCCTGTGTGTATAGTGCGCGGCCCCCTGTATATAGTATATGGTCCTGTGTGTGTATAGTGCGCGGCCCCCTGTATATAGTATATGGTCCTGTGTGTATAGTGCGCGGCCCCCTGTATATAGTATATGGTCCTGTGTGTATAGTGCGCGGCCCCCTGTATATGGTCCTGTGTGTGTAGTGCGCGGCCCCCTGTATATAGTATATGGTCCTGTGTGTATAGTGCGCGGCCCCCTGTATATAGTATATGGTCCTGTGTGTATAGTGCGCGGCCCCCTGTATATAGTATATGGTCTTGTGTGTATAGTGCGCGGCCCCCTGTATATAGTATATGGTCCTGTGTGTGTATAGTGCACGGCCCCCTGTATATAGTATATGGTCCTGTGTGTGTATAGTGCACGGCCCCCTGTATATAGTATATGGTCCTGTGTGTATAGTGCGCGGCCCCCTGTATATAGTATATGGTCCTGTGTGTATAGTGCGCGGCCCCCTGTATATGGTCCTGTGTGTATAGTGCGCGGCCCCCTGTATATAGTATATGGTCCTGTGTGTGTATAGTGCACGGCCCCCTGTATATAGTATATGGTCCTGTGTGTGTATAGTGCGCGGCCCCCTGTATATAGTATATGGTCCTGTGTGTATAGTGCGCGGCCCCCTGTATATAGTATATGGTCCTGTGTGTATAGTGCGCGGCCCCCTGTATATGGTCCTGTGTGTATAGTGCGCGGCCCCCTGTATATAGTATATGGTCCTGTGTGTGTATAGTGCACGGCCCCCTGTATATAGTATATGGTCCTGTGTGTGTATAGTGCACGGCCCCCTGTATATAGTATATGGTCCTGTGTGTATAGTGCGCGGCCCCCTGTATATAGTATATGGTCCTGTGTGTATAGTGCGCGGCCCCCTGTATATGGTCCTGTGTGTATAGTGCGCGGCCCCCTGTATATAGTATATGGTCCTGTGTGTGTATAGTGCGCGGCCCCCTGTATATAGTATATGGTCCTGTGTGTATAGTGCGCGGCCCCCTGTATATAGTATATGGTCCGGTGTGTATAGTGCGCGGCCCCCTGTATATGGTCCTGTGTGTGTATAGTGCGCGGCCCCCTGTATATAGTATATGGTCCTGTGTGTGTATAGTGCACGGCCCCCTGTATATAGTATATGGTCCTGTGTGTGTATAGTGCACGGCCCCCTGTATATAGTATATGGTCCTGTGTGTGTATAGTGCGCGGCCCCCTGTATATAGTATATGGTCCTGTGTGTGTATAGTGCGCGGCCCCCTGTATATAGTATATGGTCCTGTGTGTATAGTGCGCGGCCCCCTGTATATAGTATATGGTCCTGTGTGTATAGTGCGCGGCCCCCTGTATATAGTATATGGTCCTGTGTGTGTATAGTGCGCGGCCCCCTGTATATAGTATATGGTCCTGTGTGTATAGTGCGCGGCCCCCTGTATATAGTATATGGTCCTGTGTGTATAGTGCGCGGCCCCCTGTATATAGTATATGGTCCTGTGTGTGTATAGTGCGCGGCCCCCTGTATATAGTATATGGTCCGGTGTGTGTATAGTGCGCGGCCCCCTGTATATAGTATATGGTCCGGTGTGTGTATAGTGCGCGGCCCCCTGTATATAGTATATGGTCCTGTGTGTATAGTGCACGGCCCCCTGTATATAGTATATGGTCCTGTGTGTATAGTGCGCGGCCCCCTGTATATAGTATATGGTCCTGTGTGTATAGTGCGCGGCCCCCTGTATATAGTATATGGTCCTGTGTGTGTATAGTGCGCGGCCCCCTGTATATAGTATATGGTCCGGTGTGTGTATAGTGCGCGGCCCCCTGTATATAGTATATGGTCCGGTGTGTGTATAGTGCGCGGCCCCCTGTATATAGTATATGGTCCGGTGTGTATAGTGCGCGGCCCCCTGTATATGGTCCTGTGTGTATAGTGCGCGGCCCCCTGTATATAGTATATGGTCCTGTGTGTGTATAGTGCACGGCCCCCTGTATATAGTATATGGTCCTGTGTGTGTATAGTGCACGGCCCCCTGTATATAGTATATGGTCCTGTGTGTGTATAGTGCGCGGCCCCCTGTATATAGTATATGGTCCTGTGTGTATAGTGCGCGGCCCCCTGTATATAGTATATGGTCCTGTGTGTGTATAGTGCGTGGCCCCCTGTATATAGTATATGGTCCTGTGTGTATAGTGCGTGGCCCCCTGTATATAGTATATGGTCCTGTGTGTATAGTGCGCGGCCCCCTGTATATAGTATATGGTCCTGTGTGTATAGTGCGTGGCCCCCTGTATATAGTATATGGTCCTGTGTGTGTATAGTGCGCGGCCCCCTGTATATAGTATATGGTCCTGTGTGTATAGTGCGTGGCCCCCTGTATATAGTATATGGTCCTGTGTGTATAGTGCGCGGCCCCCTGTATATAGTATATGGTCCTGTGTGTATAGTGCGCGGCCCCCTGTATATAGTATATGGTCCTGTGTGTGTGTAGTGCGTGGCCCCCTGTATATAGTATATGGTCCTGTGTGTATAGTGCGTGGCCCCCTGTATATGGTCCTGTGTGTATAGTGCGCGGCCCCCTGTATATAGTATATGGTCCTGTGTGTGTATAGTGCGTGGCCCCCTGTATATAGTACATGGTCCTGTGTGTGTATAGTGCACGGCCCCCTGTATATAGTATATGGTCCTGTGTGTATAGTGCGCGGCCCCCTGTATATAGTATATGGTCCTGTGTGTGTATAGTGCACGGCCCCCTGTATATAGTATATGGTCCGGTGTGTATAGTGCGCGGCCCCCTGTATATGGTCCTGTGTGTATAGTGCGTGGCCCCTGTATATAGTATATGGTCCTGTGTGTGTATAGTGCACGGCCCCCTGTATATAGTATATGGTCCTGTGTGTATAGTGCACGGCCCCCTGTATATAGTATATGGTCCTGTGTGTGTATAGTGCGCGGCCCCCTGTATATAGTACATGGTCCTGTGTGTGTATAGTGCGCGGCCCCCTGTATATAGTATATGGTCCTGTGTGTGTATAGTGCGCGGCCCCCTGTATATAGTATATGGTCCTGTGTGTGTACAGTGCACGGCCCCCTGTATATAGTATATGGTCCTGTGTGTATAGTGCGCGGCCCCCTGTATATAGTATATGGTCCTGTGTGTATATAGTGCACGGCCCCCTGTATATAGTATATGGTCCGGTGTGTATAGTGCGCGGCCCCCTGTATATGGTCCTGTGTGTATAGTGCGCGGCCCCCTGTATATAGTATATGGTCCTGTGTGTGTATAGTGCACGGCCCCCTGTATATAGTATATGGTCCTGTGTGTGTATAGTGCACGGCCCCCTGTATATAGTATATGGTCCTGTGTGTGTATAGTGCGCGGCCCCCTGTATATAGTATATGGTCCTGTGTGTGTATAGTGCGCGGCCCCCTGTATATAGTATATGGTCCTGTGTGTATAGTGCGCGGCCCCCTGTATATAGTATATGGTCCTGTGTGTATAGTGCGCGGCCCCCTGTATATAGTATATGGTCCTGTGTGTGTATAGTGCGCGGCCCCCTGTATATAGTATATGGTCCTGTGTGTATAGTGCGCGGCCCCCTGTATATAGTATATGGTCCTGTGTGTATAGTGCGCGGCCCCCTGTATATGGTCCTGTGTGTGTAGTGCGCGGCCCCCTGTATATAGTATATGGTCCTGTGTGTATAGTGCGCGGCCCCCTGTATATAGTATATGGTCCTGTGTGTATAGTGCGCGGCCCCCTGTATATAGTATATGGTCTTGTGTGTATAGTGCGCGGCCCCCTGTATATAGTATATGGTCCTGTGTGTGTATAGTGCACGGCCCCCTGTATATAGTATATGGTCCTGTGTGTGTATAGTGCACGGCCCCCTGTATATAGTATATGGTCCTGTGTGTATAGTGCGCGGCCCCCTGTATATAGTATATGGTCCTGTGTGTATAGTGCGCGGCCCCCTGTATATGGTCCTGTGTGTATAGTGCGCGGCCCCCTGTATATAGTATATGGTCCTGTGTGTGTATAGTGCACGGCCCCCTGTATATAGTATATGGTCCTGTGTGTGTATAGTGCGCGGCCCCCTGTATATAGTATATGGTCCTGTGTGTATAGTGCGCGGCCCCCTGTATATAGTATATGGTCCTGTGTGTATAGTGCGCGGCCCCCTGTATATGGTCCTGTGTGTATAGTGCGCGGCCCCCTGTATATAGTATATGGTCCTGTGTGTGTATAGTGCACGGCCCCCTGTATATAGTATATGGTCCTGTGTGTGTATAGTGCACGGCCCCCTGTATATAGTATATGGTCCTGTGTGTATAGTGCGCGGCCCCCTGTATATAGTATATGGTCCTGTGTGTATAGTGCGCGGCCCCCTGTATATGGTCCTGTGTGTATAGTGCGCGGCCCCCTGTATATAGTATATGGTCCTGTGTGTGTATAGTGCGCGGCCCCCTGTATATAGTATATGGTCCTGTGTGTATAGTGCGCGGCCCCCTGTATATAGTATATGGTCCGGTGTGTATAGTGCGCGGCCCCCTGTATATGGTCCTGTGTGTGTATAGTGCGCGGCCCCCTGTATATAGTATATGGTCCTGTGTGTGTATAGTGCACGGCCCCCTGTATATAGTATATGGTCCTGTGTGTGTATAGTGCACGGCCCCCTGTATATAGTATATGGTCCTGTGTGTGTATAGTGCGCGGCCCCCTGTATATAGTATATGGTCCTGTGTGTGTATAGTGCGCGGCCCCCTGTATATAGTATATGGTCCTGTGTGTATAGTGCGCGGCCCCCTGTATATAGTATATGGTCCTGTGTGTATAGTGCGCGGCCCCCTGTATATAGTATATGGTCCTGTGTGTGTATAGTGCGCGGCCCCCTGTATATAGTATATGGTCCTGTGTGTATAGTGCGCGGCCCCCTGTATATAGTATATGGTCCTGTGTGTATAGTGCGCGGCCCCCTGTATATAGTATATGGTCCTGTGTGTGTATAGTGCGCGGCCCCCTGTATATAGTATATGGTCCGGTGTGTGTATAGTGCGCGGCCCCCTGTATATAGTATATGGTCCGGTGTGTGTATAGTGCGCGGCCCCCTGTATATAGTATATGGTCCTGTGTGTATAGTGCGCGGCCCCCTGTATATAGTATATGGTCCTGTGTGTATAGTGCGCGGCCCCCTGTATATAGTATATGGTCCTGTGTGTATAGTGCGCGGCCCCCTGTATATAGTATATGGTCCTGTGTGTGTATAGTGCGCGGCCCCCTGTATATAGTATATGGTCCGGTGTGTGTATAGTGCGCGGCCCCCTGTATATAGTATATGGTCCGGTGTGTGTATAGTGCGCGGCCCCCTGTATATAGTATATGGTCCGGTGTGTGTATAGTGCGCGGCCCCCTGTATATAGTATATGGTCCTGTGTGTATAGTGCGCGGCCCCCTGTATATAGTATATGGTCCTGTGTGTATAGTGCGCGGCCCCCTGTATATAGTATATGGTCCTGTGTGTACAGTGCACGGCCCCCTGTATATAGTATATGGTCCTGTGTGTATAGGGCGCGGCCCCTGTATATAGTATATGGTCCTTTGTGTGTATAGTGCGCGGCCCCCTGTATATAGTATATGGTCCTGTGTGTATAGTGCGCGGCCCCCTGTATATAGTATATGGTCCTGTGTGTGTACAGTGCACGGCCCCCTGTATATAGTATATGGTCCTGTGTGTATAGTGCGCGGCCCCCTGTATATAGTATATGGTCCTGTGTGTGTATAGTGCACGGCCCCCTGTATATAGTATATGGTCCGGTGTGTATAGTGCGCGGCCCCCCTACTATGTAGTTATCTCCCCCCTCATACTTCATGTTCTGCCCTCGGTTGTTTACTCCCTGTGTTTTTTTTCTCGGCTGATGTTATTCCTGGACCCGTCTCCATCCGCAGCTTTATATAGAGCGAGGAATGTTCCACTTTGTCGGACAGTGGGGGGGATACTCATGACAGCCCCACACCTATATTATACTGCTGGGAGAATAGCTACATTATAACGGGGGTGATAGGGGCATATACCCATATTATATCGGGACCCAGGGCCGAGTGTACGCGGGTAACAGTAGGCATGGGGGGGGCTGTACATTTGGGTGCTGTATTGGGGAGTGTTCTGAGCAGGTAATTGTAGGGTGCCTCCTCTGGCTGTACGCTCCTTCTCCCTCTTCCCCCTCCTGCTCCTCCTCATCCCTCTTGCCCCACCTCTTCCTCCCGCCACACCCTTCCCTGTACTTTCCCGCTGTAGATACAGTGTATACACTGTGACTGATGTGTCATCTGATCTTGTTACAGGCGGAGGAGGGGAACATAGAATACAAGGTGAGTGGCGACCTGATGCCCCATGTACTGATGTCACTGCGGGACCTTTCCCCCCGGCGTCACCGATGTCCGCCCTGATCCTGTCCCCCATCTCTCGCAGCTGAAGCTGGTGAACCCCTCCCAGTATCGCTTCGAGCACCTGGTGACGCAGATGAAGTGGCGGCTTCAGGAGGGACGCGGCGAGGCTGTCTATCAGATCGGCGTGGAGGACAATGGTCTCCTGGTGGGGCTATCTGAGGAGGAGATGCGGGCATCCCTGCACACGCTGCATCGGATGGCAGAGAAGTATGGCGGCCTCCTTAGGTGTGCCGCATGCCGCCACCTCGTATCTGACCTGTCGCCTCTTTGTGCAGGGTCGGCGCGGACATCACGGTGCTGCGAGAGCGCGAGGTGGATTACGACAGCGACTCTCCCAGGAAGATAACGGAAGTTCTGATCCGCAAAGTCCCGGACAACCAGCAGGTAGCGCCTGGTGAGGTGGGAGTGGGGTGCCTACCAGGCGCTCTTCCTTACTCTGACCGAGACCAAACCCCCTTGTCTTGGAGCCACTGTCACCCCGATCCTCCATTCTTAACCCACCTAAATTGAAGAGGCGTTGCTATTTCATTATTTTTTGTCCTCAGTTTCTAGATTTGCGCGTCGCTGTCTTGGGAAATGTGGATTCTGGAAAGTCAACTCTCCTGGGCGTCCTTACACAGGGGGAACTGGACAACGGCCGTGGCCGCGCCAGACTCAACCTCTTCCGCCACTTACATGAAATCCAGTCTGGGCGCACGTCCAGCATCAGCTTCGAGATCCTTGGGTTCAATAGCAAAGGGGAGGTGAGGAGGTCGGAGTGATGTCAGGGGGATATTGGTGTGGGTAAATGGAGGCAGTGGGACCATACGAGGGTTGGATGTCGAGACAATGACGAGGATGGGTTGGAAGGATAACTAGGCAAGAATTGGGATATGAGATGGGATAAAGGAAGGACAAGACTAGGGGTGGGTGTTAGGACGATGACTGTGGATGGGTCGGAGGGATGACTAATGAAGACGGGACGTTGATGCGGGAGTGTCAGGTCGGGACGTTGACTGGGTGGATGTGGGGTGGGAGGATGGGGATGATGGAAGTACAATGGGGTTGGGGGTGTTGATGCAGGGGGTTGACGTGGGGGAGGACGCTTTGGTACGATGAAGAGGGGGGGATGTGGTGGGGTTGGGCGATGATGAGCGAAGGTGTGGGTCGTGACGGGGGTATAACGAAGGAAGACTGGGGATGTGAGGTGATGGGACTAGTGGGTGTATGTGTGTGGGGGACGCGGGGGGATATCGGGTTGATGACTGGGGAGAAGTCGTGGGGGGACTAGTGAGGATGGGTTAAATGAAGAACGAGAGGATGGGGGACTGGTGGGGACGTGGGGGATGGGATGAAGGCAGGACAATGGAGTATGGTTTGGGACGGGATGTTGACTGGGGCAGTAGGGGGACCTTTATGATTGTTGGGGGAGACTGGTAGGGACAATGAAGAGGGCAGATGTGGTGGGGTTGGGCGATGATGGGGGACATGGGGTGGGATGATGGTGTGGGTGGGGTGATGGGTAGGAACAATTAAGAGGGGGATGTGGTGGGGTTGGGTTTTGATGGGGGATGATGAGCGAAGGTGTGGGCTGTGCCGGGGGTGTGAGGTGCAGGGACAAGAGGGTGTACAGATGGATGGGTGTCGGGGGAGACTTGTGAAGACTGGGTACATGGGGGATTTGTTGAAGGAAGGATGAGGGTTGAGTTGGGAACGTTTTTGTGGGGGGGTGTTGGTCAGGATCTTGATGCGGGGGGTCGGGACGTTTATTGGGGGGGGACATGGGATGAAGGGGAATTTGTGGGGTGGGATGTTGATAAGGTGTGTGTGTGTGTGTGTGTGTGTATATACGGAATGAGGGTGGGTACATGGGGGAGGTGGACCGGATGAGAGGTGGATGTCGGGACAATGACGGGAGGACTAGTGAAGATGAGGTACATGGGGAATGGGATGAAGGGGGATGTGGGGGTTGGGATGTTGACAAGGGGTGTGTGTGTATGTAGACACACACACACACACACACACACACACACACACACACACACGGGACGAGGGTGGGTACATGGGGGAGGTGGATGTCGGGACAATGACGGGGGATGACTAGTGATGAGGTACATGGGGGATGGGATTAAGGAAGGATGAGGGGCGGGGGACATTGACGCGGAGGGTGTCAGGTCGAGACGTTGCTTGACGGGGGGGTGAGTTGGGATTTTGACTGGGGGATGGGATGAAGGAAGGACAAGGGAGTGGGGTTTGGCACTTTGACGAGGGGTCGGGAAGAGGACTCTGGGGGGGACTGGCAGGGACGATGAAGGGGGAGGATGTGGTAGGGTTGGGCGGTGGGGTGGGAACAATGACAAGGGGGTTGGGATGGTGACGAGGGGGAGTGTGTGGTGGGTAATTGGTTGGGGTGAAAAGGGAAGAGGGGGCAAGTGGGCTGGGAACAGTGATGGAGACTTGGGGGGGATCAGGGTGATGACTAAAAGGGATGTGGGGTGAGGGTCGAGACGTTTAGAGGGACATAGTGGGGGTTAGGCCCATTGGGGGGACATAGTTTAGGACGATGATGAAAGGGCACATGGGAAGTGGAACGTGTCGGGGTGATGATTAAGAGGGGGCACTTGGTGTGGGATGATTATGAGGGGGCAAGTGGGGGGGTCAGGGTGACTGAGGGAAAGGATGGGGGGCAGATGTGTATGAGGCGGGTGATGGTGGGGAGAGTGGTGTGAGTTCGGGGTGCTTAAGGATGATGGGGCTGAGATGATGATCAGGTTATGGGCAATGATGGGGAGAGGGTAGTGATCAGGGGCATTGAGGGGGTGTGGCTCCAGTCGATCGCAGCACTCTGAGTAGATGAGCTGGGGACGGTGGTACTCAGCCGCTCTGTCTTTGTGGCAGGTTGTGAATTACAGCGAGTCTCGCACGGCGGAGCAGATCTGTGAAAGTGCGTCCAAAATGATCACATTCATTGACCTCGCTGGTCACCACAAGTACTTGAAGACGACCATCTTCGGCCTCACCAGCTACTGTCCAGACTTTGCCATGCTGGTGGTGAGCGCCAATACAGGGATCGGTAAGAGTCCTGCAGCCTGGCTGTCGGGGGCGGGTGGGACCTCCACGCTGGTAGGCGGCTTGGAATGACGCCCCCTGGTCCCTTCTTTGCTCCGCTCCCTATTATCACATCCACTTGATTAGTTTTGGGTTGCAGTAACTTGTGGGGCGTTGTGCATGAACAGCGCAGTCATGTCTCCTCCTCTCCGCAGCAGGGACCACGCGGGAGCACCTGGGACTGGCCATGGCTCTGAAGGTGCCTTTCTTCTTGGTGGTCAGTAAGGTGGACCTCTGCTCCCCAGCCACAGTGGAGAGGACACTGCGGCAGCTGGAGCGAACCCTTAAACAGCCCGGCTGTAACAAGGTGCCTTTCATGGTGCGTTCTGAGGACGACGCAGTCACCGCCGCGCAGCAGTTTGCCCAGTCACCAAAGTAAGAAATGGGGGTAAGTAGTGTCCTCCCTCTGCTCGAGGGATCCCCCGCCTGACCCCATCTTCTCTGTCCCTAGTATCACCCCGATCTTCGCCATCTCCAGCGTCTCCGGAGAGTCTCTAGATCTGCTGAAGGTTTTCCTGAATATTTTACCTCCACTCACAAACAGCCGCGAGCAGGAGGAGCTGATGCAGCAGCTGCCGGAGTTCCAGGTGAGCAGCGCCTCCCGGTGCTGATCGTGGGGAGCGCAGGATGTGGCAGCATTGTAAGAGGTCTGTATCTCTTCACAGGTGGATGAGATCTACACTGTGCCAGAAGTGGGGACGGTGGTGGGAGGAACACTGTACAGGTGAGCGCTGGATCATGGAGGGGTATAATATGCCGCACAGTATGCAGCCTCGCAGCAGAGACCGAGACCCCTGGTGTCTGCCCCGATCTCGCATATGCAGGAAGGGTTGTAACGTCACCTTATTTGATCTGTTCATGGCTTCCCTTTCACTTGTGTCCATCTGTAGACTGAAGGGAACGCGCACGCCTACTTAGCATAGACGTGAGGGAGCGTGCCCGTGTCATGCCTTGTAGGTGCAGTTTTCCTGTCATTCGGGGTCCACAAGTGACAGCAGCGTGGTCCATGCTGGTCCCAGTATAAGTAGTACTGGGCAGAACGCTGGCGGCTTGTGATCTGGAGTTGTCTTGTCTCCACAGTGGGGTGTGCAAGGAAGGCGAGCGCCTAGTGGTCGGGCCCACCGATGGAGGAGGCTTCCTTCCTCTCAAAGTGTGCAGCATCCAGAGAAACCGCTCCACCTGCCGCGTGTTACGGGCAGGACAAGCTGCGACCCTCGCCCTGGGGGCATTTAACCGCTCCCTGCTGCGGAAGGTGAGTGCCTCCTGCGGCTGCCCGGTCCTGCTGGGGGTTGATGCTGAGAGTTGTTCCCTGATGCAGGGGATGGTGCTGGTGAGTCCAGAGATGTTGCCCACAGTGTGCTGGGTGTTTGAAGCGGAGATCGTCCTCCTGTTCCACGCCACTTCCTGCCGTCGCGGGGTGCAGGTCACCGTCCACGTGGGGAATGTCAGGCAGACGGCAGTGCTGGAGCACATACATGGCAAGGTGAGCAGGGTGGAACCTTTGTAGGGCGGATGGTGACAGAGGGGGGATGGATGATGATGATCTCCGCACCTTACAGGAGGAGCTGAGGACGGGGGAGAAGGCCGTTGTCCGCTTCCGTTTCATCAAACATCCGGAGTATCTGAAGCTCGGCACAAAGCTGCTCTTCCGTGAGGGAGTCACCAAGGGCATCGGACACGTGTGCAGCCTGCAGGTCATTGTAGCAGAGCCCTGCGCCCTCTGACCCCTGCCCATTGTTCCTGGTGCTCAGGAGCCACAGATAAGACCGCGGTGACCCTGCCGTTCCTGGCGCCTCTATAAACTGCTCCGCTGAGGCTTTTTTACGATATTTTAGCCCCTTTTTTTACATTTAATTTTATAAAGACACTGGGCTACTTCCTCGTCCCTTCGTATGAAGGGATTCTGGGCCTGAGGGCAGCGTACCAGGCTGCAATACCAGCGGCGTCCTGCTGCCAGCGCTGAGGTCTGCCGCACATTCTGCACAATGGGCTCATTAAACGAGGTAACGGTGGCCGTGGCTGCAGAGCGAGGACTGTAAAGACCAGACGCTCTGGAGCATGGACTGTGACGTTATGCTTTGCCGCAGAGCGCGGGCCGAGGAACCGCGACCGACCGTTCTGCCGCAGAGCGCGGGCCGGGGAGCCGCGACCGACCGTTCTGCCGCAGAGCGCGGGCCGGGGAGCCGCGACCGACCGTTCTGCCGCAGAGCGTGGGCCGGGGAGCCGCGACCGACCGTTCTGCCGCAGAGCGCGGGAGCCGCGACCGACCGTTCTGCCGCAGAGCGCGGGCCGGGGAGCCGCGACCGACCGTTCTGCCGCAGAGCGCGGGCCGGGGAGCCGCGACCGACCGTTCTGCCGCAGAGCGCGGGCCGGGGAGCCGCGACCGACCGTTCTGCCGCAGAGCGCGGGCCGGGGAGCCGCGACCGACCGTTCTGCCGCAGAGCGCGGGCCGGGGAGCCGCGACCGACCGTTCTGCCGCAGAGCGCGGGCCGGGGAGCCGCGACCGACCGTTCTGCCGCAGAGCGCGGGCCGGGGAGCCGCGACCGATCGTTCTGCCGCAGAGCGCGGGCCGAGGAGCCGCGACCGATCGTTCTGCCGCAGAGCTGCAACCGTCCTAACTGCTGCTGCTCTTGTGTGAAGTTTATCATGTTGCACGTTTTGTACAGAATAAAAAGTTTTGCTGCAGTGGCCGGTGCCGCTCCACTGTAGTGTGGGGGCAGAAGTGCATGTACAACAGACGATGAAGAGGATGGCGCCCTTGCCAGACCGAGTCCAGCAGACACAGCGCTTATCATTCTTAATGTAGCGGAGCTGGAGTCACCGCTCAGCTGCAGCCTCAGACAATGGCGGCTGCACTCGCCGTCCTAAGTGCTATAGCGCAAACGGGGCTCAAAGAAAGTGCAAAAATATTTACTGATCATAAAAGCAGAAGAGACTGTCAGCGCCATTATAAGGGGAAGACAAGCGATTACAGCAGGGGTATTACTACAAGCTGCATAAGATAAGAACACCGGCTACTCCACTGCAGCATGTATCACCGGCTGGCTACTTCACTGCAGCATGTACCACTGTCCGGCAGTGCAGGCAGGCTATTCCACTGCAACATGCATCACCGCCTTGCTACTCCACTGCAGCATGTACCACTGTCCGGCAGTGCAGGCGGACTATTCCACTGCAGCATGCTTCATTGGCCGACTACTCCACTGCAGCATGTATCACCGGCTGGCTACTTCACTGCAGCATGTACCACTGTCCGGCAGTGCAGGCAGGCTATTCCACTGCAACATACATCACCGCCTAGCTACTCCACTGCAGCATGTACCACTGTCCGGCAGTGCAGGCGGACTATTCCACTGCAACATGCATCACCGCCTTGCTACTCCACTGCAGCATGTACCACTGTCCGGCAGTGCAGGCGGACTATTCCACTGCAGCATGCTTCATTGGCCGACTACTCCACTGCAGCATGTACCACTGGCTGGCAGGGCAGGCAGGCTATTACACTGCAGCATGTACCACTGGCTGGCAGGCTATTAAACTGCAGCATGTTGTACTGCAACCTTCTGCTGGGGTCTGACAGCAGGGAACCCCTAATACAATTAAGAGCCTGCAATGTTCAGGGATACATGGACCACTGCAGTGCAAGAACCGTGAATCAATGGAGACCAGGTAGCTTATAGTCTGTCAGGCATGAGGGGGCTCCGACACAACCAATATAGCCTTTCGCACATATATCTACCCCAAATGCCTGTGACCCACCACCGCACACCAGAGGGGGGACAGAGAATGGTCACTGCGGGGCTCTTCTGAAGAACGAGTCCAGAGTGCGGCTCCCCTCAGTGCGGGCACGTTTGGCGCTGGGGGCGGTCATAATTTTTTTTGCTTTACTCTTCGGCCTTGGGCCCGGGGATGTCATGGCGGCCATTGTGTCCAGAGAAGCATTAAACGAGTCCTGTAATTTCTGAGCAAAGTGATAATCATTGTGCTCTGGCAGGTCCCACACCAGGACGGCCTGCTGACACGTCTCACAGACCAACGTGTCCTCCGCCAGGTCAACTGGCGCAGACGTCTGCAGCCGCTGAGGACAGCATTCATTCCCCACCCCCTTGGTCCCGGGGGCAGAAGGAGACGCACTACATGCTGTTTCAGCTGCGGCATCCTTCCTCTTCTCAGCGGCTCTCTGGAATAAGCTCCGGATGGTGCTGGGGGTCCGGATCTCCACCACTCGCTGCGGCTCCTGGAGACTTATGCAGGGGGATGGCTGCTCGCTCAGGTGTTTCTCACACGTCTCCTTGTTCAGCAGACTCACAATGTTGCCTCCGGAGGACGCTGTGTCAGAGAACTTGCTCGCAGATAGCTGCAGCAGAGTGATGGAAGGACACCTGGAAACGATCAGAGATCACGTCTTAGACACAAGACAACGCCAGCTGCCATTATCGCTACATATCGTGTAGGCGCTGCTGTCGCTACATACCGTGCCGCCGCTACATATACACCATGCGTTCCCGTACCGCCATCGCTAATATACACCATGCGTTCCCGTACCGCCGTTGCTACATACCATGCCTCGCCGTGCCGCTGCCGTCGCTACATATACACCATGCGTTCCCGTACCGCCGTCGCTACATACCGTGCCGCTGCCGTCGCTACATATACACCATGCGTTCCCGTACCGCCGTCGCTACATACCGTGCCGCTGCCGTCGCTACATACCATGCCATCTGGTGAGCTCCAGCCTTATTAAAGCTTTTCAGGAGGATGAAGGCGTCGCTGCGGAGCCTCTGTGCATCGTAGCGGGTAAGAGTGCAGCACCGGGACAGTCCGCTGGCATCCCCCTGCCGGTGTAAACCCACGGTCAGCTGTTTGGCCACTCTGTGATTCTGCGGAGAGAAGACAGCAATGACGGCACGTGGCTACTCTCCCCGCTATCCCTGGAGCAGTACTCACCAGCTCCCGATCCTTCTGCAGTCGCTCTTCTAATTCCAGACACAACTGTAGGAGCCAGTGCTGCACCTGCGGAGAGAAGGAGGTGATCCCAGAGGGAGAAGACACACCACCCGAGTATAGCCTGACCCAGAGAGGACCCTGGCCCCCTGCACCTGAGTGCACAGAGACGATGGTGAACCCACACCAAGGCGAGCAGACAGACCACCTGAGAATAACCTGATCCTCCACACAGGACCCCCATCCACCCGCACCTGCTCCTGAGTGCACAGAGACGTCTTCCCTGGGAAGGTCTTGCTGCAGCCGATGGATTTTGGTAGCTGTCTGGGCTTCACAGGTTCATCCTCGATGCCGCGACACAGCAGATAAAGCCACGAGCTGCAGAGGAAGACACGGGTGAGGCAGGTGTGACCCCACTGAGACCCCCCAGTAACAGGCAGGGTCCTGGAACCATTCCTCTCCCACTACAATGGGGACAGGGTGGGCTACAAGGGACTCACAGACCAGACCCCTTAACGCAGTCATTTCCAGCAGGACCCCATTACTAAAGACTAGTGGGGGCTTACCCAGTTTTATCTCCAAAATGGCTTTGCAGGGTGGATTCACTGAAGGGCGTCAGCTGCCCCATGTACTGCACCCCCAGGACCTCCTGCACAGCGGAGCCGAGTTTACCTCCAAGATGACGGCTGAGAAGAGAAGAAACAAATGCACAATAGGCAGAGTCACCGCCATGTGCAGGCCACTGATCTCTGTTATCAGCCAGTTCACACATCCCTGGCAGGAAGGTTCTCGTTACTGTCCCGGTCACGGCTTTAAACTCACATTTTCCCGACGGGGAGCTGACTGAACAGTCCGGGGACGCCGCTGGGGGGCAGGATAGTTTGGCGATTCGGTTTATTTAGTCCACAGGCAAGCTTAGCCAGAACCTGCGGAGAGAGGAGGCCTCAGCCATGGATCCGACAGAGCGGGATGAGACGCCATTACCAGCAACGGAGGCACGGCCACAGAACGACAAACAGCCACGGCTGAGAGCAGACCCACCTTATTGTAGGAGATTCCAGCCGAGCACTGGAACGAGGTCTCCTCCTCCACAGCCGCCCTCATCTCCTCCACAATCAGGGCTCCGACCGTCAGCTGCAGCTCCAGGCTCTGCGGGGCCCCTGTGTCCATAGAGTTCAGCCACTGCGTCACCCCCAGGAGCCGCTGCTCCTCTGCAGCACAAATCAGGAGCCACAGAACACAAACATTACTGATCCAGAGCTGCACTCACTATTCTGCTGGTGCAGTCACTGTGTACATACATTACATTACTGATCCTGAGTTACACCCTGTATTATACTCCAGAGCTGCGCTCACTATTCTGCTGGTGCAGTCACTGTGTACATACATTACATTACTGATCCTGAGTTACACCCTGTATTATACCCCAGAGCTGCACTCACTATTCTGCTGGTGCAGTCACTGTGTACATACATTACATTACTGATCCTGAGTTACACCCTGTATTATACCCCAGAGCTGCACTCACTATTCTGCTGGTGCAGTCACTGTGTACATACATTACATTACTGATCCTGAGTTACATCCTGTATTATACCCCAGAGCTGCACTCACTATTGTGCTGGTGCAGTCACTATGTACATACATTACTGATCCTGAGTTACATCCTGTATTATACTCCACAGCTGCACTCACTATTCTGCTGGTGCAGTCACTGTGTACATACATTACATTACTGATCCTGAGTTACATCCTGTATTATACCCCAGAGCTGCACTCAGTATTCTGCTGGTGCAGTCACTGTGTACATACATTACTGATCCTGAGTTACATCCTGTATTATACCCCAGAGCTGGACTCACTATTTTGCTAGTGCAGTCACTGTGTACATACATTACTGATCCTGAGTTACATCCTGTATTATCCTCCAGAGCTGCACTCACTATTCTGCTGGTGCAGTCACTGTGTACATACATTACATTACTGATCCTGAGTTACATCCTGTATTATACTCCAGAGCTGCACTCACTATTCTGCTGGTGCAGTCACTGTGTACATACATTACATTACTGATCCTGAGTTACATCCTGTATTATACCCCAGAGCTGCACTCACTATTCTGCTGGTGCAGTCACTGTGTACATACATTACATTACTGATCCTGAGTTACATCCTGTATTATACTCCAGAGCTGGACTCACTATTCTGCTGGTGCAGTCACTGTGTACATACATTACTGATCCTGAGTTACCTCCTGTATTATACCCCAGAGTTGCACTCACTATTCTGCTGGTGCAGTCACTGTGTACATACATTACTGATCCTGAGTTACATCCTGTATTATCCTCCAGAGCTGAACTCACTATTCTGCTGGTGCAGTCACTGTGTACATACATTACATTACTGATCCTGAGTTACATACTGTATTATACCCCAGAGCTGCACTCACTATTCTGCTGGTGCAGTCACTGTGTACATACATTACATTACTGAATTACTGATCCTGAGTTACATCCTGTATTATCCTCCAGAGCTGCACTCACTATTCTGCTGGTGCAGTCACTGTGTACATTACATTACTGATCCTGAGTTACATCCTGTATTATATACTCCAGAGCTGCACTCACTATTCTGCTGGTGCAGTCACTGTGTACATACATTACATTACTGATCCTGAGTTACATCCTGTATTACACCCCAGAGCTGCACTCACTATTCTACTGGTGCAGTCACTGTGTACATACATTACATTACTGATCCTGAGTTACATCCTGTATTATATACTCCAGAGCTGCACTCACTATTCTGCTGGTGCAGTCACTGTGTACATAAATTACATTACTGATCCTGAGGTACATCCTGTATTATACTCCAGAGCTGCACTCACTATTCTGCTGGTGCAGTCACTGTGTACATACATTACATTACTGATCCTGAGTTACATACTGTATTATACTCCAGAGCTGCACTCACTATTCTGCTGGTGCAGTCACTGTGTACATACATTACATTACTGATCCTGAGTTACATCCTGTATTATACTCCAGAGCTGCGCTCACTATTCTGCTGGTGCAGTCACTGTGTACATACATTACTGATCCTGAGTTACATCCTGTATTATCCTCCAGAGCTGCACTCACTATTCTGCTGGTGCAGTCACTGTGTACATACATTACATTACTGATCCTGAGTTACATCCTGTATTATACCCCAGAGCTGCACTCACTATTCTGCTGGTGCAGTCACTGTGTACATACATTACATTACTGATCCTGTGATACATCCTGTATTGCTGTGAGTTCATTTTCCCCTTCACCATTGAGGTCTGATTACCTTCCTTCACCAGAAGAGGGAGTTCATGAGGCTGATTACCAAGCAGCTGGGCAGGATGATGATGACTGGGTGACGGGAATTACTGGCTGGATATAAGGCAGCCGACGCCCTTCTGCCTTGCTGGTGATTTCTCAGGGATTCTAGGAGACCAGTCTGATTCCTGCTCCTCAAAAGCTAAGTTTTCTGTTCTACTTTTGCATTTGTGATTTGGTTTTGTTTTGCATTGTTTTCCTTGATTTCTGCCATTCCCTGCTGGGGTGAGCTGAATTCCTTTTTGCTCTGTCTTCAGAAAATACCTGAGTGCTGATATAGTCCTTTTGAAGCCTAGCGTCTTCAGGGCTTTATTCCCTATCAGTCTGTTGGCTCTTGTTTTGATAGGGTTTTGGCGGATTGCAGACAGCAGCTTTTCTATTCTGTCCTATTTAGTTAGCTTGGGCCCCATCATTTGCTCAGCCTATCTTTCTATCTGTGTGAGTGTTTTTTCATCTTGCTTCACCGTCATTATATGTGGGGGGCTGCCTTTTGCTTTGGGGTCTGCTCTGGGGCAGTTTAGATTTCCCTTTCTGTCTTTAGGCTATGTAGTTCTCCGGCTGTGATCGAGGGGTCTAGGGCACTGTAGGAGCCCCCCACGGCTACTGCTAGTTGTTGTTGATAGGTTCAGGGGTCTGCAATCCGTTAGCTGCCAACTTCTCTGGTTTTCTGGACTTAGCTAGTATTTATGTTTTTGCCTCCTACGGTGACTCATTCATAACACTGTATTATACTCCAGGGCTGCACTCACTATTCTGCTGGTGCAGTCACTGTGTACATACATTACATTACTGATCCTGAGTTACCTACTGTATTATACCCCAGAGCTGTGCTCACTATTCTGCTGGTGCAGTCACTGTGTACATACATTACATTACTGATCCTGAGATACCTCCTGTATTATACCCCAGAGCTGCACTCACTATTCTGCTGGTGCAGTCACTGTGTACATTACTGATCCTGAGTTACATCTTGTATTATACTCCAGAGCTGCACTCACTATTCTGCTGGTGCAGTCACTGTGTAGATACATTACATTACTGATCCCGAGTTACATCCTGTATTATGCTCCAGAGCTGCACTCACTATTCTGCTGGTGCAGTCACTGTGTACATGTATTACATTACTGATCCTGAGTTACCTCCTGTATTATACTCCAGAGCTGCACTCACTATTCTGCTGGTGCAGTCACTGTGTACATACATTACATTACTGATCCTGAGTTACCTCCTGTATTATACTCCAGAGCTGCACTCACTATTCTGCTGGTGCAGTCACTGTGTACATACATTACATTACTGATCCTGAGTTACCTCCTGTATTATACCCCAGAGCTGCACTCACTATTCTGCTGGTGCAGTCACTGTGTACATACATTACATTACTGATCCTGAGTTACATCCTGTATTATACCCCAGAGCTGCACTCACTATTCTGCTGGTGCAGTCACTGTGTACATACATTACATTACTGATCCTGAGTTACCTCCTGTATTATACTCCAGAGCTGCACTCACTATTCTGCTGGTGCAGTCACTGTGTACATACATTACATTACTGATCCTGAGTTACCTCCTGTATTATACTCCAGAGCTGCACTCACTATTCTGCTGGTGCAGTCACTGTGTACATACATTACATTACTGATCCTGAGTTACCTCCTGTATTATACTCCAGAGCTGCACTCACTATTCTGCTGGTGCAGTCACTGTGTACATAGATTACATTACTGATCCTGAGTTACCTCCTGTATTATACTCCAGAGCTGCACTCACTATTCTGCTGGTGCAGTCACTGTGTACATACATTACATTACTGATCCTGAGTTACCTCCTGTATTATACTCCAGAGCTGCACTCACTATTCTGCTGGTGCAGTCACTGTGTACATACATTACATTACTGATCCTGAGTTACCTCCTGTATTATACCCCAGAGCTGCACTCACTATTCTGCTGGTGCAGTCACTGTGTACATACATTACATTACTGATCCTGAGTTACATCCTGTATTATACCCCAGAGCTGCACTCACTATTCTGCTGGTGCAGTCACTGTGTACATACATTACATTACTGATCCTGAGTTACCTCCTGTATTATACTCCAGAGCTGCACTCACTATTCTGCTGGTGCAGTCACTGTGTACATAGATTACATTACTGATCCTGAGTTACCTCCTGTATTATACTCCAGAGCTGCACTCACTATTCTGCTGGTGCAGTCACTGTGTACATACATTACATTACTGATCCTGAGTTACCTCCTGTATTATACTCCAGAGCTGCACTCACTATTCTGCTGGTGCAGTCACTGTGTACATAGATTACATTACTGATCCTGAGTTACCTCCTGTATTATACTCCAGAGCTGCACTCACTATTCTGCTGGTGCAGTCACTGTGTACATACATTACATTACTGATCCTGAGTTACCTCCTGTATTATACTCCAGAGCTGCGCTCACTATTCTGCTGGTGCAGTCACTGTGTACATACATTACATTACTGATCCTGAGTTACCTCCTGTATTATACTCCAGAGCTGCACTCACTATTCTGCTGGTTACCTTTTGTGTGGCTGTGCTCCTCAGTGGGGTGGAGGTGAGGATAGCCCTGTACATGGGTGGTCCTCAGTGACCCCTCCGGCAGTGGCCGGCCAGCCACCTCCTGCAGCCTCCTCTGGACGGTGTCGGTCAGGTCTATGTATGCCTCGTCAATACTCGCTCTTTCTACTACTGCAAATCTGGCCATGATGTCCATGACTTCCACACTCGCCTCCCGATACCTGTAACACACCGCGAAACCCGGGATGACCACTTCCTACAGATGTCCGGCAGCGTCGCAGGGCAAGGGAGGGGAAAAGGACTCACCTTGACAGGTCGGCTTTCCCATGGGCCTCGCTGACGCGGGCGATCTCCAGGTCAGCACACAGCTTCTTGGCATCATTGGCGAACATGTTCCTGGTGACCCCAAAAGCGCGAGCCTCATAGCTGACGGCAATAATTCTGCAGGGGGAAGAGGAGCCGAAAGTGATGGATAGGAGAGCCCCCGAATCTAGAGGTCATAAGCCCACGAGCCCCCTCATACAGAGGCGATAAGCCCACGAGCCCCCTCATACAGAGGCGATAAGCCCACGAGCCCCCTCATACAGAGGCGATAAGCCCACGAGCCCCCTCATACAGAGGCGATAAGCCCACCAGCCCCCTCACACAGAGGCGATAAGCCCACGAGCCCCCTCATACAGAGGCGATAAGCCCACGAGCCCCCTCATACAGAGGCGATAAGCCCACGAGCCCCCTCATACAGAGGCGATAAGCCCACGAGCCCCCTCATACAGAGGCGATAAGCCCACGAGCCCCCTCATACAGAGGCGATAAGCCCACGAGCCCCCTCATACAGAGGCGATAAGCCCACGAGCCCCCTCATACAGAGGCGATAAGCCCACGAGGCCCCTCATACAGAGGCGATAAGCCCACGAGGCCCCTCATACAGAGGCGATAAGCCCACGAGGCCCCTCATACAGAGGCGATAAGCCCACGAGGCCCCTCATACAGAGGCGATAAGCCCATGAGCCCCCTGATATATCGGCCATAAGCCCACAAGCCCGCTCATACAGAGGCAATAAGCCCATGAGCCCCTTCATACAGTGGCGATAAGCCCATGAACCCCATGATATATCGGCCATAAAACCACGAGCCCCCTCATACAGAGGCCATAAGCCCACGAGCCCCCTCATACAGAGGCCATAAGCCCACGAGCCCCCTCATACAGAGGCCATAAGCCCACGAGCCCCCTCATACAGAGGCAATAAACCCACGAGCCCTCTCATACAGAGGCCATAAACCCACGAGCCCTCTCATACAGAGGCCATAAACCCACGAGCCCCCTCATACAGAGGCCATAAACCCACGAGCCCCCTCATACAGAGGCCATAAACCCACGAGCCCCCTCATACAGAGGCCATAAAGCCACGAGCCCCCTCATACAGAGGCCATAAAGCCACGAGCCCCCTCATACAGAGGCCATAAAGCCACGAGCCCCCTCATACAGAGGCCATAAAGCCACGAGCCCCCTCATACAGAGGCCATGAAGCCACGAGCCCCCTCATATAGAGGCCATGAAGCCACGAGCCCCCTCATATAGAGGCCATAAACCCACAAGCCCCCTCATATAGAGGCCATAAAGCCACGAACCCCCTCATATAGAGGCCATAAGCCCACGAGCGCCCTCATATAGAGGCCATAAACCCACGAGCCCCCTAATATAGAGGCCATAAACCCACGAGCCCCCCTCATATAGAGGCCATAGGCCCACGATCCCCCTCATAGTGGCTATAAACCCACGAGCCCCCTCTTATAGAGGCTATAAACCCACGAGCCCCCTCATAGAGGCCATAAACCCACGAGTCCCCTCATATAGAGGCCATAAACCCACGAGTCCCCTCATATAGAGGCCATAAGCCCACGAGCCCCCTCATATAGAGGCCATAAACCCACGAGCCCCCTCATATAGAGGCCATAAACCCACGAGCCCCCTCATATAGAGGCCATAAACCCACGAGTCCCCTCATATAGAGGCCATAAACCCACGAGCCCCCTCATATAGTGGCCATAAACCCACGAGCCCCCTCATAGAGGCCATAAACCCACGAGCCCCCTCATAGAGGCCATAAACCCACGAGCCCCCTCATATAGAGGCCATAAACCCACGAGCCCCCTCATATAGAGGTCATAAACCCACGAGCCCCCTCATATAGAGGCCATAAACCCACGAGCCCCCTCATATAGAGGCCATAAACCCACGAGCCCCCTCATATAGAGGCCATAAACCCACGAGCCCCCTCATATAGAGGCCATAAACCCACGAGCCCCCTCATATAGAGGCCATAAACCCACGAGCCCCCTCATATAGAGGCCATAAACCCACGAGCCCCCTCATATAGAGGCCATAAACCCACGAGCCCCCTCATATAGAAGCCATAAACCCACGAGCCCCCTCATATAGAGGCCATAAACCCACGAGCCCCCTCATATAGAGGCCATAAACCCACGAGCCCCCTCATATAGAGGCCATAAACCCACGAGCCCCCTCATATAGAGGCCATAAACCCACGAGCCCCCTCATATAGAGGCCATAAACCCACGAGCCCCCTCATATAGAAGCCATAAACCCACGAGCCCCCTCATATAGAAGCCATAAACCCACGAGCCCCCTCATATAGAGGCCATAAACCCACGAGCCCCCTCATATAGAGGCCATAAACCCACGAGCCCCCTCATATAGAGGCCATAAACCCACGAGCCCCCTCATATAGAAGCCATAAACCCACGAGCCCCCTCATATAGAGGCCATAAACCCACGAGCCCCCTCATATAGAAGCCAGCTCAGGCCCAAGTGCTTTATCAACCCAGATTTGCCCCAATTATAAACTGGGAAAATCTGTGGGAGAATCCAACCCACCAAACATGATAATGACACAGGCTGCAGAGAGGCCCCCCAACATTCACAGCTCCGGCCGTTGTGGCCCCATCACTCTGCAGATCGAACTCGCGGGTTGTGTCAGCTCCTCACCCTCCTCCTCTCCAGGTCTTGTACTGCACCACGGCCACTGGCTTGTTCTTCAGCTCTGGCCGCAGTCGCTGCTCCACCTGCACATAGAAGCAGTCCATGTCCACCAGAGCCACCACTCGCTGCTGACCAGCGTCCATAGTGGGGCGTCACAGCCGGCCCGGTACAGTCCTGACAAGCATTCGGAAACCTGCGGAAACCAGAGTTGTCACTGCTGGGGGGAGTAGTCCAAGGAAGAGGTCTGTGAGGACGGAAAGTGGTGGGAGGAGGAGTCGGAAGGAGGTCTGTAAAGACGGATGATGGAGGGAGTAGTCCTGTTAGGACGGATGGCGGGGGGAGTAGTGAGGAGGAGGTCCGTGAGGACGGATGGCGGGGGGAGTAGTGAGGAGGAGGTCCGTGAGGACGGATGGCGGGGGGAGTAGTGAGGAGGAGGTCCGTGAGGACGGATGGCGGGGGGAGTAGTGAGGAGGAGGTCCGTGAGGACGGATGGCGGGGGGAGTAGTGAGGAGGAGGTCCGTGAGGACGGATGGCGGGGGGAGTAGTGAGGAGGAGGTCCGTGAGGACGGATGGCGGGGGGAGTAGTGAGGAGGAGGTCCGTGAGGACGGATGGCGGGGGGAGTAGTGAGGAGGAGGTCCGTGAGGACGGATGGCGGGGGGAGTAGTGGGGAGGAGGTCCGTGGGGAGGAGGTCCGTGAGGACGGATGGCGGGGAGAGTAGTGGGGAGGAGGTCTGTGAGGAGGTGGTGGGGGGGGGGGGGGAGCGGTGAGGTGGTGGGGGGGGGGGGGGAGCGGTGAGGAGGTGGTGGGGGGGGGGGAGCGGTGAGGAGGTGTGGGGGGGGAGCGGTGAGGAGGTGTGGGGGGGGGGGAGCGGTGAGGAGGTGGGGGGGGGGGAGCGGTGAGGAGGTGTGGGGGGGGGGGAGCGGTGAGGAGGTGTGGGGGGGGGGGAGCGGTGAGGAGGTGTGGGGGGGGGGGGGGGAGCGGTGAGGAGGTGTGGGGGGGGGGGGGAGCGGTGAGGAGGTGTGGGGGGGGGGGAGCGGTGAGGAGGTGTGGGGGGGGGGGGGAGCGGTGAGGAGGTGTGGGGGGGGGGGAGCGGTGAGGAGGTGTGGGGGGGGGGGAGCGGTGAGGAGGTGTGGGGGGGGGGGAGCGGTGAGGAGGTGGGGGGTGGAGCGGTGAGGGGGAGGGAGCGGTGAGGGGGAGGGAGCGGTGAGGAGGTGGGGGGGGAGGGAGCGGTGAGGAGGTGGGGGGGGAGGGAGCGGTGAGGAGGTGGGGGGGGAGGAGCGGTGATGAGGTGGGGGGGGAGGAGCGGTGATGAGGTGCGGGGGGGGAGCGGTGAGGAGGTGGGGGGGAGCGGTGAGGAGGTGGGGGGGAGCGGTGAGGAGGGGGGTGGAGCGGTGAGGAGGTGGGGGGGGAGCGGTGAGGAGGTGGGGGGGGGAGTGGTGAGGAGGTGGGGGGGGGAGTGGGGGGGAGTGGTGAGGAGGGGGGGAGGGAGTGGTGAGGGGGGGAGGTGTGGGGGGGGGCGGTGAGGAGGTGTGGGGGGGTGGTGAAGGGGTGGGGGGAGTGGTGAGGGGGTGGGGGGGAGTGGTGAGGGGGGGAGGGGTGGGAGTGGTGAGGAGGTGGGGGGAGTGGTGAGGAGGTGGGGGGTGGGGGAGTGGTGAGGTGGTCTGTGAGGAGGTGGGGGGAGTGGTGAGGTGGGGGGAGTGGTGAGGGGGGGTGGGGGTGGGGGTGGTGAGGGGGTGAGGGAGTGGGGAGGAGGTGGGGGTGGAGTGGTGAGGAGGTGGGGGTGGAGTGGTGAAGGGGTGGGTGGAGTGGTGAAGGGGTGGGTGGAGTGGGGGAGTGGTGGTGGGGGAGTGGTGGGGGGGAGTGGTGGGGGGGAGTGGTGAGGAGGTGGGGGGTGTGATGAAGGGGTGAGGTGGTGAGGAGGTGGGGGGAGTGGTGAGGTGGTCTGTGAGGAGGTGGGGGGGAGTGGTGGGGGGGAGTGGTGAGGGGGGGGGAGTGGTGAGGGGGTGGGGGAGTGGTGAGGTGGTCTGTGAGGGGGTGGGGGGAGTGGTGAGGGGGTGGGGGGAGTGGTGAGGGGGTGGGGGGAGTGGTGAGGGGGTGGGGGGAGGGGGTGGGGGGAGTGGTGAGGGGGTGGGGGGAGTGGTGAGGGGGTGAGGGAGTGGTGAGGGGGTGGGGGAGTGGTGAGGGGGTGGGGGAGTGGTGAGGGGGTGGGGGAGTGGTGAGGGGGTGAGGGAGTGGTGAGGGGGTGGGGGAGTGGTGAGGTGGTCTGTGAGGAGGTGGGGGGAGTGGTGAGGGGGCGGGTGAGGGGGCGGGTGAGGGGGCGAGGGAGGGGTGAGGGGGCGGGTGAGGGGGTGAGGGAGGGGTGAGGGGGCGGGTGAGGGGGTGAGGGAGTGGTGAGGGGGTGGGGGAGTGGTGAGGGGGTGGGGGGAGTGGTGAGGAGGTGGGGGGAGTGGTGAGGAGGTGGGGGGAGTGGTGAGGAGGTGGGGGGAGTGGTGAGGAGGGGTGGGGGAGTGGTGAGGGAGGGGTGGGGGAGTGGTGAGGGAGGGGTGGGGGAGTGGTGAGGGAGGGGTGGGGGAGTGGTGAGGGAGGGGTGGGGGAGTGGTGAGGGAGGGGTGGGGGAGTGGTGAGGGAGGGGTGGGGGAGTGGTGAGGGAGGGGTGGGGGAGTGGTGAGGGAGGGGTGGGGGAGTGGTGGGGGAGGGGTGGGGGAGTGGTGGGGGAGGGGTGGGGGAGGGGTGGGGGAGGGGTGAGGGAGTGGTGAGGGGGTGGGGGAGTGGTGAGGGGGTGGGGGAGGGGTGAGGGAGGGGTGAGGGAGGGGTGAGGGGGTGGGGGAGGGGTGAGGGAGGGGTGAGGGAGGGGTGAGGGAGGGGTGAGGGGGTGGGGGGAGTGGTGAGGGGGAGTGGTGAGGAGGTGGGGGGAGTGGTGAGGAGGTGGGGGGAGTGGTGAGGGAGGGGTGGGGGAGTGGTGGGGGAGTGGTGAGGGAGGGGTGAGGGAGGGGTGGGGGAGGGGTGGGGGAGGGGTGGGGGAGGGGTGAGGGAGGGGTGGGGGAGGGGTGAGGGAGGGGTGGGGGAGGGGTGAGGGAGGGGTGAGGGAGGGGTGGGGGAGGGGTGGGGGAGGGGTGAGGGAGGGGTGAGGGAGGGGTGAGGGAATGGTGAGGGAGGGGTGAGGGAATGGTGAGGGAGGGGTGAGGGAATGGTGAGGGAGGGGTGAGGGGAGGGGTGAGGGAATGGTGAGGGAGGGGTGAGGGGGTGGGGGGAGTGGTGAGGGGGTGGGGGAGTGGTGAGGGGGTGAGGGGGTGGGGGAGGGGGGGAGGGGGGGGGAGGGGGTGGGGGAGGGGTGAGGGAGGGGTGAGGGAGGGGTGAGGGAGGGGTGAGGGGGTGGGGGAGGGGTGGGGGAGGGGTGAGGAGGTGGGGGGAGTGGTGAGGTGGTCTGTGAGGAGGTGGGGGGAGTGGTGAGGGGGCGGGTGAGGGGGTGAGGGAGTGGTGAGGGGGGGGAGGGAGTGGTGAGGGGGGGAGGGAGTGGTGAGGGGGGGAGGGAGTTGTGAGGGGGTGAGGGAGTGGTGAGGAGGGGGTGAGGGAGTGGTGAGGGAGGGGTGAGGGAGTGGTGAGGGAGGGGTGAGGGAGTGGTGAGGGAGTGGTGAGGGAGGGGTGAGGGAGTGGTGAGGGAGGGGTGGGGGGAGTGGTGAGGGAGGGGTGGGGGAGTGGTGAGGGAGGGGTGGGGGAGTGGTGAGGGAGGGGTGGGGGAGTGGTGAGGGAGGGGTGGGGGGAGTGGTGAGGGAGGGGTGGGGGAGGGGTGAGGGAGGGGTGAGGGAGGGGTGGGGGAGTGGTGAGGGAGGGGTGAGGGAGGGGTGAGGGAGTGGTGAGGGGGGGAGGGAGTGGTGAGGGGGGGAGGGAGTGGTGAGGGGGTGGGGGAGTGGTGAGGGAGTGGTGAGGGGGTGGGGGAGTGGTGAGGGGGTGGGGGAGTGGTGAGGGGGTGAGGGAGTGGTGAGGGGGTGGGGGAGTGGTGAGGGAGTGGTGAGGGGGTGAGGGAGTGGTGAGGGGGTGGGGGGAGTGGTGAGGGGGTGGGGGGAGTGGTGAGGGAGTGGTGAGGGGGTGAGGGAGTGGTGAGGGGGTGGGGGGAGTGGTGAGGGGGTGGGGGGAGTGGTGAGGGGGTGGGGGAGTGGTGAGGGGGTGGGGGGAGTGGTGAGGGGGTGGGGGAGTGGTGAGGGGGTGAGGGAGTGGTGAGGGAGTGGTGAGGGAGTGGTGAGGGAGTGGTGAGGGGGGTGAGGGGGAGTGGGTGAGGGGGTGAGGGGAGTGGTGAGGGGGTGAGGGGGAGTGGTGGGGGGGTGGGGGAGTGGTGAGGGAGTGGTGGAGGGGGTGAGGGAGTGGTGAGGGGGTGGGGGGAGTGGTGGAGGGGGTGGGGGGGGTGGAGTGGTGAGGGGGTGGGGGAGTGGTGAGGAGGGTGAGGGGGTGAGGGAGTGGTGAGGGGGTGGGGGGAGTGGTGAGGGGGTGGAGGGAGTGGTGAGGGGGTGGAGGGGAGTGGTGAGGGGGTGGAGGGAGTGGTGAGGGGGTGGAGGGGGGGAGTGGTGAGGGGGGTGAGGGAGTGGTGAGGGGGTGAGGGGGAGTGGTGAGGGGGGTGGGGGGAGTGGTGAGGGGGGGTGGGGGAGTGGTGAGGGGGTGAGGGAGTGGGTGAGGGGGTGAGGGGTGAGGGAGTGGTGAGGGGGTGGGGGAGTGGTGAGGGGAGTGGTGAGGGGGTGAGGGAGTGGTGAGGGGTGTGAGGGGAGTGGTGAGGGGGGTGGGGGAGTGGTGAGGGAGTGGTGAGGGGGTGAGGGAGTGGTGAGGGGGTGGGGGGAGTGGTGAGGGGGTGGGGGAGTGGTGAGGGAGTGGTGAGGGGGGTGAGGGAGTGGTGAGGGGGTGGGGGGAGTGGTGAGGGGTGAGGGTGAGGGGGGGGAGTGGTGAGGGGGTGGGGGAGTGGTGAGGGGGTGAGGGAGTGGTGAGGGGGTGAGGGGAGTGGTGAGGGGTGGGGGAGTGGTGAGGGGGTGGGGGAAGTGGTGAGGGGTGAGGGAGTGGTGAGGGGGTGAGGGGAGTGGTGAGGGGGTGGGGGGAGTGTGAGGGGGTGGGGGAGTGGTGAGGGGTGGGGGAGTGGTGAGGGGGTGGGGAGTGGTGAGGGGAGTGGTGAGGGGGTGGGGGAGTGGTGAGGGGGTGAGGGAGTGGTGAGGGGGTGAGGGAGTGGTGAGGGGGTGGGGGGAGTGGTGAGGGGGTGGGGGAGTGGTGAGGGGGTGAGGGAGTGGTGAGGGGGTGAGGGAGTGGTGAGGGGGTGAGGGAGTGGTGAGGGGGGTGAGGGAGTGGTGAGGGGGTGGGGGAGTGGTGAGGGGGTGGGGGAGTGGTGAGGGGGTGGGGGGAGTGGTGAGGGGGTGAGGGAGTGGTGAGGGTGTGAGGGAGTGGTGAGGGGGTGAGGGGTGGTGGTGAGGGGGGGGGGGGAGTGGTGAGGGGGGTGAGGGAGTGGTGAGGGGGGTGGGGGAGTGGTGAGGGGGTGGGGGAGTGGTGAGGGGGGTGGGAGTGGTGTGGGGGTGGGGAGTGGTGAGGGGTGGGGGAGTGGTGAGGGGGTGGGGGGTGGTGAGGGGGGGTGAGGGTGGTGTGGGGGGTGGGGGAGTGGTGAGGGGGGTGGGGGAGTGGTGAGGGGGTGGGGGAGTGGTGAGGGGGTGGGGGAGTGGTGAGGGGGTGAGGGAGTGGTGAGGGGGTGAGGGAGTGGTGAGGGGGGTGGGGGGAGTGGTGAGGGGAGTGAGGGGAGTGGTGAGGGGGTGAGGGAGTGGTGAGGGGGTGGGGGAGAGGTGAGGGTGGGGGGGGGGGGAGAGGTGAGGGGGGGGGGGGGGGGGGAGGGTGAGGGGGGGGGGGGGAGTGGTGAGGGGGGGGGGGGTGAGGGGGGGGGGGAGTGGTGAGGGGGGGGGGAGTGGTGAGGGGTGAGGGAGTGTGAGGGGGGGGAGTGGTGAGGGGGTGAGGGGAGTGGTGAGGGGGTGGGGGAGTGGTGAGGGGGGTGGGGAGTGGTGAGGGGGTGGGGGGGAGTGGTGAGGGGGGTGGGGGAGTGGTGAGGGGGTGGGGGGAGTGGTGAGGGGGTGAGGGAGTGGTGAGGGGGTGAGGGAGTGGTGAGGGGGTGGGGGAGTGGTGAGGGGGTGGGGGAGTGGTGAGGGGGTGGGGGAGTGGTGAGGGGGTGGGGGAGTGGTGGGGGGGGGGGGAGAGGTGAGGGGGGGGGGGAGTGGTGAGGGGGTGGGGGAGTGGTGAGGTGGTCTGTGAGGACGGATGGCGGGGGGAGTAGAAGTTTTGTTGTTAGTGAAAAGATAGACAATTAGAGAGTAATTTAGAGAGTTATACCGGGAGTAGTAGTCCAGTGCCGTGCGAACACTGTGGAGCTCCGGTCAGCCGCGCACTCCGCCCTCTTCAGCCTCCCGCCGATGTTCTGACAGTACTGCAGAATCCGCCTCAGGTGTCGCGCCTGCGCAGTGGAGTGTGGTGTACTGAGGCGCCTGCGCAGTGGAGTGTGGTGTATTATTGGTACAGACAGGTCACGTGCTTGCCGACTGTTCAGCGCAGGCGCTGGGAGAGAGGTTGGAGCACGGCGTCATTGCGCATGCTCATTGTGGCTCATGCCGGGGACCTCGCCGTTTTCCCGGGAGATGGCGGAGCAGGTGCGGGCGCTGTGCGAGCAGCTGGTGCAGGCGGTCACCGTCATCATGGAGCCAAGCTCAGCCCAGGAGCACCGGCTGGAGGCGCTGAGGGTGAGGGCCGGAGGATGCTGCTACACGTGAGGGAAGGGGGACAGGAGACATTACCGAGGAAACCGGAGGATGAGGGGGAGGATACGGGGGGGAGATGGCGGAGGATATGGTCCACCTATCTGGTGGATGGGGGGGCCCGTGTGTCCCGGTGGATGGGGGGGCCCGTGTGTCCCGGTGGATGGGGGGCCCGTGTGTCCGGTGTCCCGGTGGATGGGGGGGCCCGTGTGTCCCGGTGGATGGGGGCCCGTGTGTCCCGGTGGATGGGGGGCCCGTGTGTCCCGGTGGATGGGGGGCCCGTGTGTCCCGGTGGATGGGGGGCCCGTGTGTCCCGGTGGATGGGGGGCCCGTGTGTCCCGGTGGATGGGGGGCCCGTGTGTCCCGGTGGATGGGGGGCCCGTGTGTCCCGGTGGATGGGGGCCCGTGTGTCCCGGTGGATGGGGGGCCCGTGTGTCCCGGTGGAGGGGGGGGCCCGTGTGTCCCGGTGGATGGGGGGCCCGTGTGTCCGGTGTCCCGGTGGATGGGGGGGCCCGTGTGTCCCGGTGGATGGGGGGGCCCGTGTGTCCCGGTGGATGGGGGCCCGTGTGTCCCGGTGGATGGGGGGCCCGTGTGTCCCGGTGGATGGGGGCCCGTGTGTCCCGGTGGATGGGGGCCCGTGTGTCCCGGTGGATGGGGGGCCCGTGTGTCCCGGTGGATGGGGGGCCCGTGTGTCCCGGTGGATGGGGGCCCGTGTGTCCCGGTGGATGGGGGGCCCGTGTGTCCCGGTGGATGGGGGGCCCGTGTGTCCCGGTGGATGGGGGGCCCGTGTGTCCCGGTGGATGGGGGGCCCGTGTGTCCCGGTGGATGGGGGGCCCGTGTGTCCCGGTGGATGGGGGGCCCGTGTGTCCCGGTGGATGGGGGGCCCGTGTGTCCCGGTGGATGGGGGGCCCGTGTGTCCCGGTGGATGGGGGGCCCGTGTGTCCCGGTGGATGGGGGGGCCCGTGTGTCCCGGTGGATGGGGGGGCCCGTGTGTCCCGGTGGATGGGGGGGCCCGTGTGTCCCGGTGGATGGGGGGGCCCGTGTGTCCCGGTGGATGGGGGGGCCCGTGTGTCCCGGTGGATGGGGGGGCCCGTGTGTCCCGGTGGATGGGGGGCCCGTGTGTCCCGGTGGATGGGGGGCAGTGTGTCTGGTCGGCCCCTCACTCTCCCCCTTCTGTCCTGCAGTTCTGTGAAGGCTTCAAGGAGACGTGCCCGGTGTGTGTGCCCTGCGGGCTGCAGCTGGCGGAGAAGTCGCAGCCTCCACTCATCAGACACTTCGGCCTGCAGGTTCTGGAGCACGTGGTGAAGTAAGGAGGGAGATGGGGGTCCGTCTGACGGCTCGCACCTCTAGGAGGTCCCTGCCTTCTCCCTCTGGTGGGGGGATCCCGTGTGATGCTCTCGAGGTCTTGGCCGCACAGCTGTCAGCTGTGTACACGGGCGGCAGAGCATCGCGACTGCAGATGTGCCGGAGCTCTGTGGTTTCATCCATGACTGACTCATCGAAACCCTGCCCCTCCCCCAGCACCCCCCTTGGGCGACCGCATGAGAAACTCGGAGCCCCCTGACACTATCATACACATAATGTCCGGAGCCCAGCAGACACACGTACTCCAGTCACCTCCAGAGCTGCGGTCACTATTCTGCAAGTACATGTCTCATCCTCCAGAGCTGCACTCATTATTCTGCTAGTGCATCGTGTCTTATCCTCCAGTCACCTCCAGAGCTGCAGTCACTATTCTGCTGTTACAACGTGTCTTATCATCCAGTCACCTCCAGAGCTGCACTCACTATTCTGCTGTCACATCATGTCTTATCCTCCAGTCACCATTCTGCTGTTATGTGTCTTATCCTCCAGTTACCTCCAGAGCAGCTGATGTCTTTGCCCTTGCAGGTTTCGCTGGAATGACATGGAGCGGGGGGAGAAGCTGATGCTGAAGGACAGTGTGATGGGGCTGATTGCCGGTGTAAGTGGCAGGATTCTGCAGGGTCTGGAGCGATCTTTTCTCGGGCCCCTGACTGTGTAGCCAGGGGCCCAGCTCTTAGGTTCTTCTTATAATAATAATAATAATAATAATAATAATCTTTATATAGCGCCAACATCGCAGCGCTTTACAGTTTAAAGGGAAGGTGACATCCAAAAAAATTTTTTTCAGCAATTGAAAAAATGTAAAGAATTAATGTTTACATTTTCTTGAAAAATATTATCATTTGTTTTTAATTTTGCAAAATATGAAAAATAATTTTAAAAAGTTTGTCATTTACACTTGTTAACACTAGGGGGAGCAGCTACTGAAATTTGACACAAAAACCTAGTGTACAACTAGCTCACATTACTGCCCTGGAGTAAATATGGGCGGAGTCTGCTGACATGGGTGTGATGTCACTCCTCTCCTCCCCTTCTGGGTGTTTGCTAAGGGAAAAGAGAGGATGACATCTAGGAACACAGTGAGCAGCCATTTTGATGGGGCCTGCAAAGTTACTGACTGTCTTTGCATGTAAAGTCTGGATCAGAACAGGCCGTCAATCAGCAGAAATGTTTCCTGGATTTCTGTGGTGCAGACAAGCAGACGGTCCATCCATGTGTATAAAACACAGCACTCTATGTACAATCCCTGGCACCGAACAGAGTGCCCCCCAAAGACCAGCACACTGCTCTCCTGATATACTCTGTGCTGCTGTCACTCTGCTCCTCCCCATATATCTCCCTCTGTGACCCCCATAGACCAGCACACTGCTTTCCTGAAATACTCTGTGCTGCTGTCACTCTGCTCCTCCCCATATATCTCCCTCTGTGACCCCCATAGACCAGCACACTGCTCTCCTGAAATACTCTGTGCTGCTGTCACCCTGCTCCTCCCCCATATATCTCCCTCTACGCCCCCCATAGACCAGCGCACTGCTCTCCTGAAATACTCTGTGCTGCTGTCACCCTGCTCCTTCCCATATATCTCCCTCTACGCCCCCCATAGACCAGCGCACTGCTCTCCTGAAATACTCTGTGCTGCTGTCTCCCTGCTCCTCCCCCATATATCTCCCTCTGTGCCCCCCATAGACCAGTACACTGCTCTCCTGAAATACTCTGTGCTGCTGTCACCCTGCTCCTCCCCCATATATCTCCCTCTGTGCCCCCCATAGACCAGCGCACTGCTCTCCTGAAATACTCTGTGCTGCTGTCACCCTGCTCCTTCCCATATATCTCCCTCTACGCCCCCCATAGACCAGCGCACTGCTCTCCTGAAATACTCTGTGCTGCTGTCTCCCTGCTCCTCCCCCATATATCTCCCTCTGTGCCCCCCATAGACCAGCACACTGCTCTCCTGAAATACTCTGTGCTGCTGTCTCCCTGCTCCTCCCCATATATCTCCCTCTGTGCCCCCCATAGACCAGCACACTGCTCTCCTGAAATACTCTGTGCTGCTGTCACCCTGCTCCTCCCCATATATCTCCCTCTGTGACCCCCATAGACCAGCACACTGCTCTCCTGAAATACTCTGTGCTGCTATCACTCTGCTCCTCCCCATATATCTCCCTCTGTGACCCCCATAGACCAGCACACTGCTCTCCTGAAATACTCTGTGCTGCTGTCACTCTGCTCCTCCCCATATATCTCCCTCTGTGACCCCCATAGACCAGCGCACTGCTCTCCTGAAATACTCTGTGCTGCTGTCACCCTGCTCCTCCCCATATATCTCCCTCTGTGACCCCCATAGACCAGCACACTGCTCTCCTGAAATACTCTGTGCTGCTGTCACCCTGCTCCTCCCCATATATCTCCCTCTGTGCCCCCCATAGACCAGCACACTGCTCTCCTGAAATACTCTGTGCTGCTGTCTCCCTGCTCCTCCCCCATATATCTCCCTCTGTGCCCCCCATAGACCAGCGCACTGCTCTCCTGAAATACTGTGCTGCTGTCACTCTGCTCCTCCCCATATATCTCCCTCTACGCCCCCCATAGACAAGCACACTGCTCTCCTGAAATACTCTGTGCTGCTGTCTCCCTGCTCCTCCCCCATATATCTCCCTCTGTGCCCCCCATAGACCAGCGCACTGCTCTCCTGAAATACTCTGTGCTGCTGTCTCCCTGCTCCCCCATATATCTCCCTCTGTGACCCCCCCATAGACCAGCACACTGCTCTCCTGAAATACTCTGTGCTGCTGTCACCCTGCTCCTCCCCCATATATCTCCCTCTGTGACTCTCATAGACCAGCACACTGCTCTCCTGAAATACTCTGTGCTGCTGTCACCCTGCTCCTCCCCATATATCTCCCTCTGTGCCCCCCATAGACCAGTGCACTGCTCTCCTGAAATACTCTGTGCTGCTGTCTCCCTGCTCCTCCCCCATATATCTCCCTCTACACCCCCCATAGACCAGCGCACTGCTCTCCTGAAATACTCTGTGCTGCTGTCTCCCTGCTCCTCCCCCATATATCTCCCTCTGTGCCCCCCATAGACCAGCACACTGCTCTCATGAAATACTCTGTGCTGCTGTCACCCTGCTCCTCCCCATATATCTCCCTCTGTGACCCCCCCATAGACCAGCACACTGCTCTCATGAAATACTCTGTGCTGCTGTCACCCTGCTCCTCCCCATATATCTCCCTCTACGCCCCCCATAGACCAGCACACTGCTCTCCTGAAATACTCTGTGCTGCTGTCTCCCTGCTCCTCCCCCATATATCTCCCTCTGTGCCCCCCATAGACCAGCACACTGCTCTCCTGAAATACTCTGTGCTGCTGTCACTCTGCTCCTTCCACCATATATCTCCCTCTGTGCCCCCCATAGACCAGCGCACTGCTCTCCTGAAATACTCTGTGCTGCTGTCACCCTGCTCCTCCCCATATATCTCCCTCTGTGCCCCCCATAGACCAGCACACTGCTCTCCTGAAATACTCTGTGCTGCTGTCACCCTGCTCCTCCCCATATATCTCCCTCTGTGCCCCCCATAGACCAGCGCACTGCTCTCCTGAAATACTCTGTGCTGCTGTCACTCTGCTCCTCCCCATATATCTCCCTCTGTGCCCCCCATAGACCAGCGCACTGCTCTCCTGAAATACTCTGTGCTGCTGTCACTCTGCTCCTCCCCCATATATCAGGCCCCTGTCACCTCGCTTTCACACATCGCCAGGACGGGATCTGAGGAGAGGAATGGGGTCTTCGGTCACCGAGGATGGCAGGCAGCACAGTAATTCAGGAAACATTTCTGCTGATTGATGGTCTGTTCTGATCCAGACTTTGCATGCAAAGACCCCATTCCCCTCCTCAGATCCTGTCCTGGCGATGTGTGACAGCGAGGCGACAGGCGCAGTCCGGGGTGACGCTGGGAAGCAGGATGGGGGAAATGTAGCCATTCAGTAACATTAAAAATGAGGCCCCTCTCTTCAGCAGCCTCACCAGTCCTCCCCGACTGCACCTATTACCCCTGATCCGTGTGCAGGTGCTCAGCCAGAACCGCCCCAGAATGGGTCCCCTTTTAGCAGATAATACTGCCATAGTGTTCTCACATAATACCGCCATATACTTCACACATAATGCCGCCATATAGATCATACACAATACCACCATGTAGATTACACATAAAACCAGCAGAGTGACAGCAGCACAGAGTATTTCAGGAGAGCAGTATCACACAGGATAGGATTAGATAGACGGCTCAGCAGTCAGTATCACACAGGATAGGATTAGATAGACGGCTCAGCAGTCAGTATCACACAGGATTGGATTAGATACACGGCTCAGCAGACAGTATCACACAGGATAGGATTAGATACACGGCTCAGCAGTCAGTATCACAGGAGAGGATTAGATACACGGCTCAGCAGTCAGTATCACACAGGAGAGGATTAGATACACGGCTCAGCAGTCAGTATCACACAGGAGAGGATTAGATACACGGCTCAGCAGTCAGTATCACTCAGGATAGGATTAGATACACGGCTCAGCAGTCAGTATCACACAGGATAGGATTAGATACACGGCTCAGCAGTCAGTATCACACAGGATTGGATTAGATACACGGCTCAGCAGTCAGTATCACATAGGAGGATTAGATACACGGCTCAGCAGTCAGTATCACATAGGAGGATTAGATACACGGCTCAGCAGACAGTATCACACAGGATAGGATTAGATACACGGCTCAGCAGACAGTATCACACAGGATAGGATTAGATACACAGCTCAGCAGTCAGTATCACATAGGAGGATTAGATACACGGCTCAGCAGTCAGTATCACATAGGAGGATTAGATACACGGCTCAGCAGTCAGTATCACATAGGAGGATTAGATACACGGCTCAGCAGACAGTATCACACAGGATAGGATTAGATACACGGCTCAGTCAGTATCACACGGGAGGATTAGATACGCGCTCAGCAGACAGTATCACACAGGAGAGGATTAGATACACAGCTCAGCAGTCAGTATCACACAGGAGAGGATTAGATACACGGCTCAGCAGTCAGTATCACACATGATAGGACTAGATACACGGCTCAGCAGTCAGTGTCACAGGAGAGGATTAGATACATGGCTCAGCAGTCAGTATCACACAGGAGAGGATTAGATACACGGCTCAGCAGACAGTATCACACAGGAGAGGATTAGATACACGGCTCAGAAGACAGTATCACACAGGAGAGGATTAGATACACGGCTCAGCAGTCAGTATCACACAGGAGAGGATTAGATACACGGCTCAGCAGACAGTATCACACAGGAGAGGATTAGATACACGGCTCAGCAGTCAGTATCACACAGGATAGGATTAGATACACGGCTCAGCAGTCAGTATCACACAGGATAGGATTAGATACACGGCTCAGCAGTCAGCATGACACAGGATAGGATTAGATACACGGCTCAGCTGTCAGTATCACACAGGATAGGATTAGATACACGGTTCAGCAGTCAGTATCACACAGGATAGGAATAGATACACGGCTCAGCAGTCAGTATCACATAGGAGGATTAGATACACGGCTCAGCAGACAGTATCACACAGGATAGGATTAGATACACGGCTCAGCAGTCAGTATCACACAGGAGAGGATTAGATACACGGCTCAGCAGTCAGTATCACACAGGACAGGATTAGATACACGGCTCAGCAGTCAGTATCACACAGGATAGGATTAGATACATGCTCAGCAGTCAGTATCACAGGATAGGATTAGATACACGGCTCAGCTGTCAGTATCACACAGGTTAGGATTAGATACACGGCTCAGCAGACAGTATCACACAGGAGAGGATTAGATACACGCTCAGCAGTCAGTATCACAGGAGAGGATTAGATGTCCAGCAGACAGTATCACACAGGAGAGGATTAGATACACAGCTCAGCAGTCAGTATCACACAGGTTAGGATTAGATACATGCTCAGCAGTCAGTATCACACAGGAGAGGATTAGATACACAGCTCAGCAGTCAATATCACACAGGAGAGGATTAGATACACAGCTCAGCAGTCAGTATCACACAGGAGAGGATTAGATACACAGCTCAGCAGTCAGTATCACACAGGAGAGGATTAGATACACAGCTCAGCAGTCAGTATCACACAGGAGAGGATTAGATACACGGCTCAGCAGTCAGTATCACACAGGAGAGGATTAGATACACGGCTCAGCAGTCAGTATCACACAGGAGAGGATTAGATACACGGCTCGGCAGTCAGTATCACACAGGAGAGGATTAGATACACGGCTCAGCAGTCAGTATCACACAGGAGAGGATTAGATACACGGCTCAGCAGTCAGTATCACACAGGAGAGGATTAGATACACGCTCAGCAGTCAGTATCACACAGGAGAGGATTAGATACACAGCTCAGCAGTCAGTATCACACAGGAGAGGATTAGATGTCCAGCAGATTGCCAAGTGTTTTGAAACAGCAGGGAGCAGCTCCTCTGTTTTGCAGGGGCTGCAGCTGGTCGGGTGTTTTGGAAAGAGCAGCTCGGTCTCCAGCAGCTCGTCCTGGTTCCTCTCCTGCAGCTGGTATGTGCAGAGTCAACATCCAAGCCGTTATGCTGGAACAGTGCAGCGTCCAGGGCTTGCATCAGAGTGTAACTGGAAAGCACTGGGCTCTAATAAGATGGCACCTGGCCACTCCTACAGCTGTGATTGAGCTGCCCAGGTCACTCCTGGTGCTGCTGCAATGATACAGATCGGGAGCCGACTGTTGTCTCTTATGTCCAGGGACTGCCGTAAATGAGCATGGAAAGTGTCGTTCAGCAGCCAGAGAGGTAAGATGGCAGCCCCCAGTGGCTGCATTACTACAGAAAAAAAACAAACCATACTCACCACTGAGTCAAGCTTAGGGGACAATATCTTTTTATACTATTTTCTTTTTTACATTAAATTATGAAAAAACACGGCACCTTCTCTTTAACAGTTTCAAAACACAAGTTCTAAGGAACAACGTCAACAATACAACAATTAAAGCACAATCAGCCGCCCCTGCTGGTGAGAGCTTACACTCTACAGTGAGGAGGGGGAGATACAGAGGACGGGTGTATGTACAATGGTGTATGTACAATGATGGTCCAGCCATACTGAGGGAGTGAGGGATGGATGGAGACAGTGAATGGGCTACGCACGCACACTTACACATAGAATGACTGTGATTAGTGAATGTGATCGGCCGCTCTGAACAAATGTGTTTTGAGGGAGCGCCTAAAACTTTGCAAATTGTGGTTAGTCCTGATTTCTTGGGGTAGAGCATTCCAGGGGATTGGAGCAGCGCGGGAGAAGTCTTGGAGTCGGGAGTGGGAGGTGCGGATTAGTGTGGAGGTTAGTCGAAAGTCGTTTGAAGAGCGCAGTGGTCGGCTAGGCTGATAGAAATGAGAGAGGAGATGTAGGGGGGTGCCGCACTGTGGAGAGCTTTGTGGGTGAGAACAAGTACTTTGAATTGGATCCTATAATGAATGGGCAGCCAGGGTAAGGACTGGCGAAGAGCGGACGCGTCCGAGTACCGATTAGCTAGATGGATGACCCTGGCTGCTGCATTAAGTATGGACTGGAGAGGGGAAAGTCGAGTAACGGGGAGGCAGAGTAATAGAGCGTTGCAGTAGTCCAGGCGGGAGTGGATCAGGGCGACAGTGAGGAGTTTTGTTTCCATGGTGAGAAAAGGGCGGATTCTAGAGATGTTCTTTAGGTGTAAGCGGCAAGAGCGGGCAAGGGATTGTATATGGGATGTGAAGGAGAGATTGGTGTCAAATATAACGCCCAGACAGCGCGCCTGCTGCCGGGGTGCTATTATGGTGCCACCCACGGAGAGGGAAATGTCAGATTTAGGGAGGTTAGTAGACGGCAGGAGCTGAAGAAGTTCAGTTTTGGAGAGGTTGAGTTTCAGATAGAGAGCGGACATGATGTTGGAGACTGTGGACAGACAGTCAGTGGCGTTCTGTAGTACAGCGAGGGTTAAGGTCGGGGAATGACGTATATAGCTGTGTCATCAGCATAAAGATGGTACTGAAAGCCAAATCTGCTGATGGTCTGTCCAATTGGGGCCGTGTAGAGAGAGAAGAGAAGGGGGCCAAGGACTGAGCCCTGAGGTACCCCGACAGTGAGAGGAAGAGGAGATGAAGTGGAGCCAGAAAACAAAACACTGAAGGAGCGGTCAGAGAGATAGGAAGAGAACCAGGAGAGAGCAGTGTCCTTAATGCCTAGTGACTGGAGCCTAGAGAGTAGGAGATGGTGGTCAACAGTATCGAAAGCTACGGATAGGTCGAGAAGAATGAGCAGAGAGTGGTCACCGTTACGTTTTGCCGTCAGAAGGTCATTGGTCACTTTGAGTGCAGTTTCAGTCGAATGTAGGGGGCGGAAGCCATAGAACTTAATCCTTTACTCACGATTTGTAGCACTTTACATCTTGTTGCTGTCATTGATTGGAGAATTGGTTGTGCTTGCACAGCTGAGGAGTTGTTATAGTGTGTCTGGGAGGAGAATTATTCAGAGCAGATAAAATTGTAGCAAATCCCCAGCTGTGAGTAGTCTGTTGGTTCCCCGGGGGGGACGGGGAGGGGCTTCCGCAGCTCTCCGTTCCACCCGGGGGGCGGGGCTTCCACAGCGCTCTGTTCCACCCGGGGGAGGGGCTTGTGCAGCGCTCTGTTCCCCCGCGGGCGGGGTGGGGCTTCTGCAGCGCTCGGTTCCACCGGGGGGTGGGGCTTCTGCAGCGCTCGGTTCCACCGGGGGGTGGGGCTTCTGCAGCGCTCGGTTCCACCGGGGGGTGGGGCTTCTGCAGCGCTCGGTTCCACCGGGGGGTGGGGCTTCTGCAGCGCTCGGTTCCACCGGGGGGTGGGGCTTCTGCAGCGCTCGGTTCCACCGGGGGGTGGGGCTTGCGCACCTCTGGCGCCTCATCATGGTGTGTTGTTACAGGGGCTCCGTCCCATCCTGGAGGAGGAGGGGCACATTAAGGACGTGCTGGCGCGGATCGTGGTGGAGATGGTGAAGCGAGAGTGGCCTCAGCACTGGCCGAACATGCTGACCGAGCTGGAGGGGCTCATCCAGAATGGGGTATGGGGCTCCTCATATCTGGCCGGGGGGTGGAAGCGCTGGTAACATTGGGGGTTGACCTCTTTGCCCACTTCGCAGGCGGTGCAGACGGAGCTGGTGATGTTCATTCTGCTGCGGTTGGCGGAGGACGTGGTCACTTTTCAGTCTCTTCCCCCTCAGCGCCGCCGGGACATCCAGACCACCATGACTCAGAACATGGAGCAGCTCTTCACCTTCATGCTGAGCATTTTGGGGGACGGGGTCCATCAGTTCCGACAGCTGGTAAGTTTGATGCTCTCTGTGTGGGGCCGAGGCGTGCGCTCTGCGTGTGGCTGTGGGGTCGAGGCGCGCGCGCTCTGCGTGTGGCTGTGGGGTCGAGGCGCGCGCGCTCTGCGTGTGGCTGTGGGGTCGAGGCGCGCGCGCTCTGCGTGTGGCTGTGGGGTCGAGGCGCGCGCGCTCTGCGTGTGGCTGTGGGGTCGAGGCGCGCGCGCTCTGCGTGTGGCTGTGGGGTCGAGGCGCGCGCGCTCTGCGTGTGGCTGTGGGGTCGAGGCGCGCGCTCTGCGTGTGGCTGTGGGGTCGAGGCGCGCGCTCTGCGTGTGGCTGTGGGGTCGAGGCGCGCGCTCTGCGTGTGGCTGTGGGGTCGAGGCGCGCGCTCTGCGTGTGGCTGTGGGGTCGAGGCGCGCGCTCTGCGTGTGGCTGTGGGGTCGAGGCGCGCGCGCGCTCTGCGTGTGGCTGTGGGGTCGAGGCGCGCGCTCTGCGTGTGGCTGTGGGGTCGAGGCGCGCGCTCTGCGTGTGGCTGTGGGGTCGAGGCGCGCGCTCTGCGTGTGGCTGTGGGGTCGAGGCGCGCGCTCTGCGTGTGGCTGTGGGGTCGAGGCGCGCGCTCTGCGTGTGGCTGTGGGGTCGAGGCGCGCGTGCTCTGCGTGTGGCTGTGGGGTCGAGGCGCGCGTGCTCTGCGTGTGGCTGTGGGGTCGAGGCGCGCGCGCTCTGCGTGTGGCTGTGGCGCGCGCGCTCTGCGTGTGGCTGTGGCGCGCGCGCTCTGCGTGTGGCTGTGGCGCGCGCGCTCTGCGTGTGGCTGTGGCGCGCGCGCTCTGCGTGTGGCTGTGGCGCGCGCGCTCTGCGTGTGGCTGTGGCGCGCGCGCTCTGCGTGTGGCTGTGGCGCGCGCGCTCTGCGTGTGGCTGTGGGGTCGAGGCGCGCGCGCGCGCTCTGCGTGGGGCCGAGGCGCGCGCGCGCTCTGCGTGGGGCCGAGGCGCGCGCGCGCTCTGTGTGGGGCTGTGGGGCCGAGGCGCGCGCTCTGCGTGTGGCCTGCGCTCTCGGCATTCACTGTTGTGTTTTCATTTCTGCAGAAGGCTGACCCGGCTCGGGAGGATGAGGTGAGGCCCCTGTGACTGGTGCTGGAGGGGCCCGGCGGAGGTTGCGCACCCTCCCCCACACCCGTGCTGTAATGTGGATGTTGGGGGTCTCCGTGTGCGGGGGGCTCGGCCCCTCTGTACTATTGTGACCGATGTACTGATGGCAGCGGAGGACTTGACGCACGGGGCTGACGGTGTCCGCCGTGTCGCCTGCTCCACACTCACTGCCTGTGTTTCGCCCCTCAGTGCCGGGGTCTCTGCCGCGTGGCGCTGGCGGCTCTGAACATGCTGGCCGGGTACATCGACTGGGTGTCCATCAGTCACATCACCGCTGACGACTGCAAACTGCTGCAGATGCTGTGCCTCCTGCTGGAGGACGAGGAGCTGCAGGTGGAGGCGGCAGAGTGTCTGCTCATCGCAGTCAGCAGGAAGGTGAGGACCAAGACGTGACTGCGTTACGCTCCACAGCTGAGCTCACAGTTCTGCTTTTTATTGAAAGCTTTTCACAAATGGTCAGCTTAACTTCACCTACATAATATCACCAAAGGAAAGTTGAGATGTCAGCACTGAAGCCAGCAGAATAGTGAGTGCAGCTCTGGAGTATAATACAGGATGTAACTCGGGATCAGTAATGTATGTACACAGTGACTGCACCAGCAGAATAGTGAGTGCAGCTCTGGGGTATAATACAGGAGGTAACTCAGGATCAGTAATGTAATGTATGTACACAGTGACTGCACCAGCAGAATAGGGAGTGCAGCTCTGGAGTCTAATACAGGATGTAACTCAGGATCAGTAATGTATGTACACAGTGACTGCACCAGCAGAATAGTGAGTGCAGCTCTGGGGTATAATACAGGATGTAACTCAGGATCAGTAATGTATGTACACAGTGACTGTACCAGCAGAATAGTGAGTGCAGCTCTGGAGTATAATACAGGATGTAACTCAGGATCAGTAATGTATGTACACAGTGACTGCACCAGCAGAATAGTGAGTGCAGCTCTGGGGTATAATCCAGGATGTAACTCGGGATCAGTAATGTATGTACACAGTGACTGCACCAGCAGAATAGGGAGTGCAGCTCTGGAGTATAATACAGGACGTAACTCAGGATCAGTAATGTAATGTATGTACACAGTGACTACACCAGCAGAATAGTGAGTGCAGCTCTGGAGTATAATACAGGATGTAACTCAGGATCAGTAATGTAATGTATGGACACAGTGACTGCACCAGCAGAATAGTGAGCGCAGCTCTGGGGTATAATACAGGATGTAACTCAGGATCAGTAATGTAATGTATGTACACAGTGACTGCACCAGCAGAATAGTGAGTGCAGCTCTGGAGTATAATACAGGATGTAACTCGGGATCAGTAATGTAATGTATGTACACAGTGACTGCACCAGCAGAATAGTGAGTGCAGCTCTGGGGTATAATACAGGATGTAACTCGGGATCAGTAATGTAATGTATGTACACAGTGACTGCACCAGCAGAATAGTGAGTGCAGCTCTGGAGTATAATACAGAATGTAACTCGGGATCAGTAATGTAATGTATGTACACAGTGACTGCACCAGCAGAATAGTGAGTGCAGCTCTGGAGTATAATACAGGATGTAACTTGGGATCAGTAATGTAATGTATGTACACAGTGACTGCACCAGCAGAATAGTGAGCGCAGCTCTGGGGTATAATACAGGATGTAACTCAGGATCAGTATTGTAATGTATGTACACAGTGACTGTACCAGCAGAATAGTGAGTGCAGCTCTGGAGTATAATACAGGATGTAACTCCGGATCAGTAATGTAATGTATGTACACAGTGACTGTACCAGCAGAATAGTGAGTGCAGCTCTGGAGTATAATACAGGATGTAACTCGGGATCAGTAATGTAATGTATGTACACAGTGACTGCACCAGCAGAATAGTGAGTGCAGCTCTGGGGTATAATCCAGGATGTATTCTGTTTTGTGCACTCAGGGGAAGATGGAGGATCGGGTGCCTCTTCTAGTCCTGTTTGCAGATAACCCCATGAGTTGCATCATGAGTGCTGCTCAGTAAGTATAAGCCTCTTGCGGTATCACACAGCCCTGTCCCGGTCCTTCTTTGCTGAGCCACCACCTTTGCTCTTCTGTGTGGGTTTGCTTCTTCTAGGAAGGCTCACAGTGGGGGTCTCCAGGAGAAGCGCTATGTCTTCCTGAAGCGGCTTTGTCAAGTGCTGTGCGCCCTGGGCAGTCAGCTGTGCACTCTTATTGTGGTAAGGATCGCCCGCTCACATTTCAGCTGCTCGCATTCCCCTCTCGTTTCGCCCCCGCGCTCTTTTCGCATTCGCCTCGCTAACCACAAAACTGGCAGCTAACACATAGAACAGCCCCAGCATAATACCACAAGATGGTGCAAATTACAGAGTCTCACCACCACTGGCTCGCCGGGATTATGGCAGTTGTGACTTCAGAGTTTCCAGGGCCGACTACCCCACCTGTGGCACGCACCGAGAGGAGGTAACGACAGCGTAGGAAGAGCACAGTCCATTTATACAAGGCCAGGTGACCGTAGGGTCACCACTAGAGATGACAGAATATTTCAATGTTCATGTCACATACCCGCTTCTCAGCACGTGACTTGGGGTTGTGCCTGCAAGGGTTAATCCATCTCCTGTCACTCCATCCAGCATTCACCCTCTGTCCTATGCTGCAGTGGGACCATAAATCACACCCCGACACAGACCACGCACCCCGCTCATACACGCTGCCACCACTCACCGAACACACGGGCGACGAGTCCCGGAAATACTACTACTACTATGCGCCAATCACCAGGAGCGCACACTCTAAGGCTGTGGATTCTTTACAGCAACAAGGCTCAGACTTATTAAAGTTTTAAGCTTTAATAGGAAAGGTGCAGAGCTCACAATAAAAGGATATAAAATATGGAAATAAAAAGTGACAAATATGCAAAACAGTTATAAAATAAAAGGGAGAAAACTTACAGAAATATCCAAACCTTGCAGTCTGGTATTCTGCTCCCAGAGGGGGAATGAATATGGAATGGCTCACACCAGCTTGGCTGTCCCTCAGTCTGTGAACAGCTTTCTTTGTGTAAAGGCCTAATTTATAGATTTAGCCTGGAGATCAGATTTCTAGACCAGCCTCTCAGGTTAATATTCTAATTGCTGGTTTGTGACTGGACTACGGCTACTTTACCAATGAATACATTATTTTTTCAAAGGTTCTAGTCGTAGCTTTTCTTTCCCATAGTAAATAGAAATTGTCAGGTTACAAACAGATCCCATTTGGTATCGGCCCTCAAGGCATCAGAGGTGTGAAATGTTTTCAGTTCTGTGCGTTTCATAGGAAGTGTTGAGGGAGGGCTAAATTAACCCTTCACGGTTGATCCAGTGATTTCCAAATTAGTTCATAGGGCGTTGCTAGCATCTGGGAATAACCACACGGAGACGGGGGTCTCTGTACGGGAGGATCCAGGCAGATCACCAACCCCCTTTATTTTAGTCACTTCTTTTATAATATTTTGCCTAATTATGCAAAGTTCTCAACTACCAATAGCATAATTTCACTTTATAAGCCAATAGTATTGCAAGAAAATCGGAATATGTCCCTAGCTGCGTGACGTAGAAAATGGAACAATATCACATTCTTCAGGGTCTCATATCTTGTACAAGCTGGAACAGTCTGGTTTCATAACAACCATGAACTTTCATCTAGTTAAGTTAGAAAATTTAACTCGTAAACAACAAAATGGCGTCGCAAGCACAAAAATGGATCCCGGAGAACAAGATGTCCCGTACAACTGAATCCTGTACTTCACAGTAGGACCCCTGGGGGTCTGAGACCAGGAAGACTGCCTTTTCTCAGGATAGCATATGTTGTCTCGTTTGTGAGACCTGCAGCCTAAGGACAGATGATAGTTAACTGCCGGCCATACATCGCCTACAAATACATATTTCCACTACATCCGCTCTTTATATGGAGGGGGACATGTGATTTCAGCAGCCAATGACACAAGCCGTTGTGTCAGGACATTGTGTTTCCTGCGCCCTGATTGGCTAGCCACAATGTGCGCTCATAAAGTTAGGGGAAAAAATTACAGTTTACAAGAGCGCCGCACCTCTGAGCTCTGCAAACCCCCTCGCCTCATCATACATGTGCCAAACACTCATCATACACCACCATTATCACAGCTAAAGTGCTGAGAATACTTTAGTGGTAATGCCGATATTTTCCTGCACTTTTTACTGAATGTTACCGATTTTTTTTTTTTTTTTTTTTTTCTAATTTTATAAAAAATTTTGCTGGTTTCCAATCATGAATCTGAATGTGCCAAATTTGTCGATTTTGCTTTTTTTTTACAAATTCGCTCATCACCAGTCACAACCTGGTTTCTCCGAACATCTCCATGCGGATCAGGTGACCGGTGGGTCCAAATCCTGACTACCCCAAGTGTATCAACAGTTCATTGATGGTTAATGGAGCAGATCTGAGCTCTTACAGCCGGGGCTGTGGTCCCCTAAGCTGACATCATGTAGAATGTCAAATGTGTCCCTCGTCATGGAGCCATGATCTCTTGGCTGCTGTCTTGTAAAGAGTCTTTGGATCTCTTGATGAATCTATATATGTCACATAGCTGTTGTCTTTCAAGCCAGTATTCACAGGTAAAGGGGAAGAAAGGTGATGAGATCATCTCGCATTGTTCAGTTATTTAATCTATTTGTATAGTTTTTCCTCATCTGTTTCGCAAGTTAACAAACCAGTTGGCCTGGAAATTGTGTAATCAACATATCAGCAAACATCATTGTTCAATTATCCTTCATCTGTATCATCCAGGATAATGGGGTGGAGTGAAGAAAAAAACGACCAAAAAATCCCAATATAATAGTAAATAGTATAAACTTTATTAAATATACATACTGGTAACTGGTAACATTTGGATAAGAAAATGTTTTATGTATATTAAAAACATGAACAAGGACGCTCACTGGAATATAAAATACAAGGAAGCCAATAATATATACACACAATATTTAGATATAGACCTAATATGATAAAGAAAATATAAAAATATGAGAAAAATATATTAAAGTGCAGTGCACAAAAATAAATTATAGTGCAAAATTAAGATACTGCCACATAGTATAGCAAAGTAATATACTGTGCAACTGAATAATCACCAAGGCAAATAAAGTGCTAACATTATAGAATAAAAATAGTATTATATAGTGCAGAGTGCAATATATATCCATACTGGGAGCCTTAGCGCATAAGTCGCTCCTTCAAATGTAATGACTAAATAAAATAAGTCACCACCATTTATATGCCAAGATATTTGTAAAATGTGTATATACAGGAAATAATGCTTGTGCCAATATAGAAGCAATGGACAAAATGGATATATCATAAAAAATAGATATGTCACCCTCTGACGAAGGCGCAAAAGCCGAAACGCGCGTCGGGGTGGATGCCACGTGGATTGAGGAGCCAGTTTCTATGTAAGCCTTTGCCTTTATGATATATCTATTTTGTCCATTGCTTCTTGTCATTACATTTGAAGGAGCGACTTAGGCTCCCAGTATGGATATATATTGCACTCTGCACTTTATAATACTATTTTTATTCTATAATGTTAGCACTTTATTTGCCTTGGTGATTATACAGTTGCGCAGTATATTACTTTGCTACACTATGTGGCAGTATCTTAATTTTGCGCTATAATTTATTTTTTGTGCACTGCACTTTTTTTTAATATATTTTTCTCATATTTTTATATTTATCATATTAGGTCTATATCTAAATATTGTGCGTCCTTGTAGTATTTTATATTCCAGTGAGCGTCCTTGTTCATGGTTTTAATATATAAAACATTTTTCTTCTCCAAATGTTACCAGTATGTATATTTAATAAAGATTGTCCTATTTACTATTATCCTGGGATTTTTTGGTCGTCCCCCCTTCAGTTTATTGGTACTGACTGTCCCTTCTATCCAGTCTACTTGGTCGCTTCATGCTGTATTTATACTTGTTGATTAATGATATTTTGACCTCGTTCTAGACCTGCTTTTCCTTGTTACTTTCTCATCCAGGATAACAGCACAATATGTTACATCAGTATCACAGGCGTTCATCAGCAAAAGTCTGTGTCTTCTTGACCAACCTGAGAGAAACAAACAAATTGAAAAGTCACCATGTAGATAAATGTATCTCTCCTGGATCGCTCCGCTTAGACGCCTGGTTAATTAGGATGAAATGCTGAGTCGTCACACTCGCCCGGCTCGCTTCTCATTTGCTGCTCACTCTTTGCCTGCCTCATTTTTGTTTTCACCGGCTCGCGGTCTCCCCCCCTCGGCTCGCGGTTCCCCCCGCTCACTTTTTGCCTTCTTTTTCTGCCTCAGTCCCCAGATATCAGCGTGAAGATCCCAGAGACGTTCGGTAAATATCTGAGCTCCCTGCGAGAGTTTACGGTGCACCCCAGCCAGGTAAGTGCCAGTGGGTTATCGTGGCAGCCCCCCCCCCACCTGTCTAATCCCTGCTTCCCTTCAGTTCCTCAGATCGTCAACCCTGATGACGTGGGGTTCTCTCTTCAGAAATGAGGTTCTCTCCAAGGACGTGGTTTTGATGGCGGTGGTCCCAGAGTTCCTCCGAATATCCATGGATAACATAGTGAAGGTGAGTACAGGCGAGTAACGGCCACGTGCTCCTCTGGTCCCCCATTACCTCCGTCTGCCCCTGTATCTCCAGGTGGGCTTCCCATCCAAGAATGACAGCCCCAGCTGTGAATACTCCCGCCTTGACTGCGATAGTGACGATGACTTCAACAACTTCTTCACCAGTAAGAAAAGTGGGGTCGCTGTGGGATATTAGGGGGTCCGCGGTGTCTTCTGAGGTAGTTGAGGAGGCCGGCATGGTCAGAGGCTTTGGTCCCAGTTGGGAGAGGTAGAGGAGTCTTCCGCCTTATGTCACGTTTCCTCTTCTCTCCGGCAGCTTTTAAGGCCACGTTGGGGGACGTGATTCGGGCCGCCTGCCGTCTGGACCCCACAAGTGGCTTCCGCATGGCGGAGGAATGGCTGCAGTTCCAGCTGTCGGCTGCCGTGGATCCCGGGCTGAATTGTTGTATGTGATGTCATCGCTCTGTGTACGTGTCATCCGCTCTGGCGCTGACGGTCCTGACATCACTGGTCCTTGTCTTTCAGCAAAGGCGGGAGATGGGCTGTGCAGCCTCCTGTCCCCGTCCTTCATACAGTGGGACGCCATGACTTACTTCTGCGAGTGCGTCATCACACAGATCCTCCGCTCCATGCCCAAAAAGGTGACGAGGCCGAGACCCTCGGGAGGAGGCTCCTTGTATGATCGTGTACAGGGGCTGCCATTGTGTGTATGTGTGTCTTACACGGGGGGGGCTGCCGGTGTATACGTCTTACACGGGGGGGCTGCCGGTGTATACGTCTTATACGGGGGGCTGCCGGTGTATACGTCTTACACGGGGCGGGGGGCTGCCGGTGTATACGTCTTACACGGGGGGGGGCTGCCGGTGTATACGTCTTACACGGGGGGTCTGCCGGTGTATGCGTCTTACACGGGGGGTCTGCCGGTGTATGCGTCTTACACGGGGGGCTGCCGGTGTATACGTCTTAAACGGGGGGCTGCCGGTGTATGCGTCTTACACGTGGGGCTGCCGGTGTATACGTCTTGTACGGGGGGCTGCCGGTGTATACGTCTTATACGGGGGGTCTGCCGGTGTATGCGTCTTACACGGGGGTCTGCCGGTGTATGCGTCTTACACGGGGGGTCTGCCGGAGTATGCGTCTTACACGGGGGGTCTGCCGGTGTATGCGTCTTACACGGGGGGTCTGCCGGTGTATGCGTCTTACACGGGGGGCTGCCGGTGTATGCGTCTTACATGGGGGGCTGCCGGTGTATGCGTCTTACACGTGGGGCTGCCGGTGTATACGTCTTGTACGGGGGGCTGCCGGTGTATACGTCTTATACGGGGGGCTGCCGGTGTATACGTCTTACACGGGGGGGGGGCTGCCGGTGTATACGTCTTGTACGGGGGGCTGCCGGTGTATACGTCTTATACGGGGGGGCTGCCGGTGTATACGTCTTATACGGGGGGGCTGCCGATGTATACGTCTTACACGGGGGGGCTGCCGATGTATACGTCTTACATGGGGGGGGCTGCCGGTGTATACGTCTTACATGGGGGGGGCTGCCGATGTATACGTCTTACATGGGGGGGGCTGCCGGTGTATACGTCTTGTACGGGGGGCTGCCGGTGTATGCGTCTTACATGGGGGGGCTGCCGGTGTATACGTCTTACACGGGGGGGGCTGCCGATGTATACGTCTTACACGGGGGGGGGGCTGCCGGTGTATACGTCTTGTACGGGGGGCTGCCGGTGTATGCGTCTTACATGGGGGGGCTGCCGGTGTATACGTCTTACACGGGGGGGCTGCCGATGTATACGTCTTACACGGGGGGGCTGCCGATGTATACGTCTTACATGGGGGGGGCTGCCGGTGTATACGTCTTACATGGGGGGGGGCTGCCGATGTATACGTCTTACATGGGGGGGGCTGCCGGTGTATACGTCTTACATGGGGGGGCTGCCGGTGTATACGTCTTACATGGGGGGGCTGCCGGTGTATACGTCTTACACGGGGGGGCTGCCGGTGTATACGTCTTACACGGGGGGGCTGCCGGTGTATGCGTCTTATAGGGGGGGCTGCCGGTGTATACGTCTTACACGGGGGGGCTGCCGGTGTATACGTCTTATACTGGGGGCTGCCGGTGTATACGTTTTATACGGGGGGGCTGCCGGTGTATACGTTTTATACGGGGGGGCTGCCGGTGTATACGTCTTACATGGGGGGGGGGGCTGCCGGTGTGTACGTCTTAAATGGGGGGCTGCCGGTGTATACGTCTTACACGGGGGGCTGCCGGTGTATACGTCTTATACTGGGGGCTGCCGGTGTATACGGTTTATACGGGGGGGGGGGGGCTGCCGGTTTATTCGTCTTATACGGGGGGGCTGCTGGTGTGTACGTCTTATACGGGGGGGCTGCTGGTGTGTACGTCTTATACGGGGGGGCTGCTGGTGTGTACGTCTTACACGGGGGGGCTGCCGGTGTGTACGTCTTACACGGGGGGGGGGGGCTGCCGGTTTGTGTGTGACGTCTTTTTCTCATGTACAGGAGCTTCCAGTTTCTCGGGGGGCTGATCTCCTCAAGTTGGTGGTCAGTTACGACATCCGGGACCCCCTCATCCTGTCGTGTGTCCTCACCAGCTTGTCCGTGCTGCTCCCCTTTGTTCGCTATGTGAGCGGTTTAATGCCCGCGGTGCTGAACAAGGTGAGTGTGGCGGGTGATGGCCATATAGTTGCCTGATACAGGTGGAGGGTTGCCCTGGGGGGCGGCGTTGGCCCTCTGGATGATAATGGCGTCTGACTCCAGTCTTCTCGCTCTTTTTGCAGCTGTTTTCGGCAGTGACCTTTGACCTGGGCAGTAAGGTACCCGTTCCGTGTACTCGCCATGCCCGCACCTGGGGGCTGTCATGTCTGTTGTATACGTTACCAATGCTCGGGGAGGGGCCGCTTATAACGTATGATTGTGTTTTCAGGGGCCACGGAGTCGGTCGGTGAAGAATGTGCGGCGTCACGCCTGCTCCTCCATTATTAAGATCTGCCGGGATTCTCCGGACCTGGTGCTGGTGAGTGGTCGGGCTCGGTCCGAGCGCTGGGTGCAGGGTTTGGGTCGGAGAGCTGGAGGGAGGGCTGGGTCCGAGCGCTGGGGGCGGTGGGTCTCTGTGGTGGTTGGGGCTCTGCAGTTGACCGTCCGCCTCCTCTCCGCAGCCGCACTTGGACGTCCTGTTCTCACAGGCCATGCAGCTGATGCAGGACGAGCGCCTCTCGCCGATGGAGGCGTACTCCATGCTGGAGGCCCAGGTCTTCATCAGTAACCAGTTCAAGGACTACGAGAAGCAGCGCTGCTTCCTGGCGCAGATGCTGGCGCCGGCGCTGACCGCTTGGATGTCAGAGGAGATGCAGAGGTGAGAAGACCCCCGTATGTACTGACCACTGAGCCTGCGCCCAGCCACCAGAGACATGGACCTCCAGTTAACTGCCCACCTCTTCTCTTCCAGGGCGATCTCCGGTCCCGACGAGTTAATTTCTTACATGGGAGCCGACATCTTGAAGGGTGAAAAGGAAGATAATGGTGAGAGTCCGTGGAAGGAGAACCGCAGCCAGGTGAGTCTACAATGGCGACCCCCCCTCACCTGACCTAAGCCATCGATCTGCTGGGTTTCTGTAATGTCCTGACTCCACACGTCTCCTCTGTCTGGAAGCCATAGTAATGGTGGCCAGGGTCATCTTTTATCTTTTACCCCCAGGTCTATGTCCGATAGCCTGGGAAGGGGTCTCATATCTGCAGCCCCCATGTATGAGCCCTGGCTGAGACGTGCCTGTACCATTATGGTGTTCAGCCCTTCCCTCCACATTGCTGGGGCACGGTGGGGTGTGGCCGTGGTCATTCCCAGTTACGCCCTCTTGAGTCGCTGCTGACAATCAGGTGATCCCGTTTTTCGCTTGCAGCTCAGATTCTGCCTCTATGCGCTGGAGGCGGTGCTCAGACGAGCGCGCTGGCCCAGTAATCCTGAGCAGGCCAAGGCTGGCGGCTACATGGTGGGATATTCGTCTACAGGGGCTCCCATCTACCATAATCCCTGCAGTGAGGAGGTGCTGAAACTGCTGGACCGGCTGCTGAGCCTGGTGAGGTAGGGTAGTAGTTACGGTTTACCCCGTCGTCCTCGCGCGGCTCCCTTCCCCGTCGTCCCCGCGCGGCTCCCTTCCCCGCGCCCCCCGTCGTCCCTGCGCGGCTCCCTTCCCCGCGCCCCCCGTCGTCCCCCGCGCGGCTCCCTTCCCCGCGCCCCCCCGTCGTCCCCGCGCGGCTCCCTTCCCCGCGCCCCCCGTCGTCCCCCGCGCGGCTCCCTTCCCCGCGCCCCCCGTCGTCCCCGCGCGGCTCCCTTCCCCGCGCCCCCCGTCGTCCCCGCGCGGCTCCCTTCCCCGCGCCCCCCGTCGTCCCCGCGCGGCTCCCTTCCCCGCGCCCCCCGTCGTCCCCGCGCGGCTCCCTTCCCCGCGCCCCGTCGTCCCCGCGCCCCGTCGTCCTCGCGCGGCTCCCTTCCCCGCGCCCCGTCGTCCTCGCGCGGCTCCCTTCCCCGCGCCCCGCCGTCCTCGCGCGGCTCCCTTCCCCGCGCCCCGCCGTCCTCGCGCGGCTCCCTTCCCCGCGCCCCGCCGTCCTCGCGCGGCTCCCTTCCCCGCGCCCCGTCGTCCCCGCGCGGCTCCCTTCTCCGCTGCCCGTTGAAAACATTCCCTCCCTCCCCATCCGCGCCGCATCCTCACATGTCTCCTCCACCTTTTATAGGTCGTTCAACAGTTTGTACCTTCCCGAAATCATCCAGAAAATGGGAGACTTCTATGTGAAATGCCTGGACATGCTGGACGCGGAGAAGAAGAGCATCCTTGGTAAGACCGGAGCGAAATGGTGTCATTGCACAGTGGGTGGCGTTATGGCTGCTGCCTCTGACCCCCCCACCTGCTGCCTCTGACCCCCCCACCTGCTGCCTCTGACCCCCCCACCTGCTGCCTCTGACCCCCCCACCTGCTGCCTCTGACACCCCCCTCCCACCTGCTGCCTCTGACACCCCCCCTCCCACCTGCTGCCTCTGACACCCCCCCTCCCACCTGCTGCCTCTGACACCCCCCTCCCACCTGCTGCCTCTGACACCCCCCCTCCCACCTGCTGCCTCTGACACCCCCCCTCCCACCTGCTGCCTCTGACACCCCCCCTCCCACCTGCTGCCTCTGACACCCCCCCTCCCACCTGCTGCCTCTGACACCCCCCCTCCCACCTGCTGCCTCTGACACCCCCCCTCCCACCTGCTGCCTCTGACACCCCCCCTCCCACCTGCTGCCTCTGACACCCCCCCTCCCACCTGCTGCCTCTGACACCCCCCCTCCCACCTGCTGCCTCTGACACCCCCCCTCCCACCTGCTGCCTCTGACACCCCCCCACCTGCTGCCTCTGACACCCCCCCACCTGCTGCCTCTGACACCCCCCCCACCTGCTGCCTCTGACACCCCCTCCCACCTGCTGCCTCTGACACCCCCCCTCCCACCTTCTGCCTCTGACACCCCCACTCCCACCTGCTGCCTCTGACACCCCCACTCCCACCTGCTGCCTCTGACACCCCCACTCCCACCTGCTGCCTCTGACACCCCCCCTCCCACCTGCTGCCTCTGACACCCCCCCCCTCGCTCCTGCTGCCTCTGACACCCCCCCTCGCTCCTGCTGCCTCTGACACCCCCCCTCCCACCTGCTGCCTCTGACACCCCCCCTCCCACCTGCTGCCTCTGACACCCCCCCTCCCACCTGCTGCCTCTGACACCCCCCCTCCCACCTTCTGCCTCTGACACCCCCACTCCCACCTGCTGCCTCTGACACCCCCACTCCCACCTGCTGCCTCTGACACCCCCACTCCCACCTGCTGCCTCTGACACCCCCCCTCCCACCTGCTGCCTCTGACACCCCCCCCCTCGCTCCTGCTGCCTCTGACACCCCCCCTCCCTCCTGCTGCCTCTGACACCCCCCCTCCCACCTGCTGCCTCTGACACCCCCCCTCCCACCTGCTGCCTCTGACACCCCCCCTCCCACCTGCTGCCTCTGACACCCCCCCTCCCACCTGCTGCCTCTGACACCCCCCCTCCCACCTGCTGCCTCTGACACCCCCCTCCCACCTGCTGCCTCTGACACCCCCCCCACCTGCTGCCTCTGACACCCCCCCCTCGCTCCTGCTGCCTCTGACACCCCCCCTCACTCCTATTTCTACGCCTTTTGGTCCTGTTATGATTGCGCCCCTCTGTGGTATCATGGAGAGCTGACATTCTGATATTACAGGTACGCTGCAGCCGCTGCTGGACGTCTACGATTCTCCGGTGTATAAGACTGCGCAGGAGAGGATGCAGGGCTTCATCTGCTCCCTCCATTTTTGCTGGTGAGTACCCAACTCACCGCCTCCTCTGTGCATTCAAAACGCCCGTTATCCGCCTCCTTCTTTCCGACACCTCTTCCTCTTATTCACTTATTTGCTTATTCACTGCCGCCGCCTCCTCTTCCCATGCTTGTTCACTGCTTCCTTTTCTTTCCTTGCTTGTCCTCCGCCTTCTCACTTCCCATGCTTATTCACCTCCGTCACCTCCTCTTCCCTTGCTTGTTCACCCCCGCCTCATCTTCCAAGGCTTGTTCACTGCCACATCCTTCTTTTTTCATGCTTGTCTTCCACCGCCTCCTCCTTTTCCCAGGCTTGTCCACCGTCACTTCCTTCTCTTCCCATGCTTGTCCATTGCCGCCTCCTCCTTTTCCCATGCTGTCCACCGCTTCTTTTTCTTTCCTTGTTTGTCCTCTGCCTCCTTCTCCTCTTCCTATGCTTATTCACCGCCTCCTGTTCCCATACTTGTCCGACGCGTCACCTCCTACTCCCATGCTTGTCCGACGGTGTCACGTACCCGCTTCTCAGCACGTGACTTGAGGTTGCGCCTGCAAGGGTTAATCTATCTCCTCTCATCCAGTCCAGCATTCAACCTCTGTCCTATGATGCAGACACAGCCCGACACAGACCACACACCCCGCTCATACACGCTGCCACCACTCACCGAACACACGGGCGACGAGTCCCGGAAATACTACTACTGTCCGCCAATCACCAGGAGTGCACACTCTAAGGCTGTGAATTCTTTACAGCAACAAGGTTCAGACTTATTAACTTTTTAAGCTTTAATAGAAAAGATACAGAGCTTACAATAAAAGGATATAAAAATCTGGAAGTAAAAAGTGACATAGAAATATGCAAAACTGTTATAAAAGGGAGAAACTTACAGAACTATCCAAACCTTGCAGTCTGTTGTTCTGCTCCCTGAGGGGGGATGAATATGGAATGGCTCACACCAGCTTGGCTGTCCCTCAGTCTGTGAACAGCTTTCTTTATGTAGAGGCCTAATTTATAGATTTAACCTGCAGATCATATTTCTAGACCAGCCTCTCATGTTAATATTCTAATTTCTGGTTTGTGACTGGACCACGGCTACTTTACCAATGAATACATTATTTTTCTAAAGGTTCTTGTCTTAGCTTTCCTTTCCCATAGTAAATAGAAATTACTGCAAGAAAGAGAACTATGATATGCCATGGACTTCTATGGCCCCCACCCTGGATCTGCCCCCATCCACCTTCCCTATGCCATGGACTTCTATAGCCCCCATCCTGGATCTGCCCCCATCCCCCCCCATCCACCTTCCCTATGCCATGGACTTCTATAGCCCCATCCTGGATCAGCCCCATCCTGGATCTGCCCCATCCACCTTCCCTATGCCATGGACTTCTATGGCCCCCACCCTGGATCTGCCCCCATCCCCCCCATCCACCTTCCCTATGCCATGGACTTCTATAGCCCCCATCCTGGATCTGCCCCCATCCACCTTCTCTATGCCATGGACTTCTATAGCCCCATCCTGGATCTGCCCCATCCACCTTCCCTATGCCATGGACTTCTATAGCCCCCACCCTGGATCTGCCCCCATCCCCCCCATCCACCTTCCCTATGCCATGGACTTCTATAGCCCCCATCCTGGATCTGCCCCTATCCACCTTCCCTATGCCATGGACGTCTATAGCCCCATCCTGGATCTGCCCCCATCCACCTTCTCTATGCCATGGACTTCTATAGCCCCATCCTGGATCTGCCAAATCCACCTTCCCTATGCAATGGACTTCTATAGCCCCCTCCCTGGATCTGCCCCCATCCCCCCCATCCACCTTCCCTATGCCATGGACTTCTATAGCCCCCATCCTGGATCTGCCCCCATCCACCTTCCCTATGCCATGGACGTCTATAGCCCCATCCTGGATCTGCCCCCATCCACCTTCTCTATGCCATGGACTTCTATAGCCCCATCCTGGATCTGCCCCATCCACCTTCCCTATGCCATGGACTTCTATAGCCCCATCCTGGATCTGCCCCCATCCACCTTCCCTATGCCATGGACTTCTATAGCCCCATCCTGGATCTGCCCCCATCCACCTTCCCTATGCCATGGACTTCTATAGCCCCCATCCTGGATCTGCCCCCATCCACCTTCCCTATGCCATGGACATCTATAGCCCCATCCTGGATCTGCCCCCATCCACCTTCTCTATGCCATGGACTTCTATAGCCCCATCCTGGATCTGCCCCATCCACCTTCCCTATGCCATGGACTTCTATAGCCCCCTCCCTGGATCTGCCCCCATCCCCCCCATCCACCTTCCCTATGCCATGGACTTCTATAGCCCCCATCCTGGATCTGCCCCCATCCACCTTCCCTATGCCATGGACTTCTATAGCCCCATCCTGGATCTGCCCCATCCACCTTCCCTATGCCATGGACTTCTATAGCCCCATCCTGGATCTGCCCCATCCACCTTCCCTATGCCATGGACTTCTATAGCCCCATCCTGGATCTGCCCCATCCACCTTCTCTATGCCATGGACTTCTATAGCCCCATCCTGGATCTGCCCCATCCACCTTCCCTATGCCATGGACTTCTATAGCCCCCTCCTGGATCTGCCCCCATCCACCTTTCCTACAGCCCCTACCCAACATCCCTACAGTCCCTATCCCTATTCCCTTTTGTACACTTGCTTTGGCAAAACTAATGTGTATTTATTTAGTCCTGCCAATAAAGCTTCTTTGAATTTGAAATTGTCAGGTTACAAATAGGTCCCATTTGGCGTCTGCCCTCAAGACATCAGTGGTGTGAAATGTTTTCAGTTCTGTGCGTTTCGTACCAGGAAGACTGCCTTTTCTCAGGATAGCATATGTTGTCTCGTTTGTGAGACCTGCAGCCTAAGGACAGATGATAGTTAACTGCCGGCCATACATCGCCTACAAATACATATTTCCACTACATCCGCTCTTTATATGGAGGGGGACATGTGATTTCAGCAGCCAATGACACAAGCCGTTGTGTCAGGACATTGTGTTTCCTGCACCCTGATTGGCTAGCCACAATGTGCGCACATAAAGTTAGGGGAAAAAATTAGTTTACAAGAGCGCCGCACCTCTGAGCTCTGCAAACCCCCTCGCCTCATCATACATGTGCCAAACAGTCATCATACACCACCATTATCGCAGCTAAAGTGCTGAGAATACTTTAGTGGTAACGCAGATATGTTCCCGCACTTTTTACCAAATGTTACCGATTTTCTTTTTTTTTTTTTCCTAGTCTTCCCATGCATGTTCACCGCTTTTTTATTTCCTTGCTTGTCCTCTGCCTCTTTCTCCTCTTCCCACATTTATTCACTGCCGCCTCCTCTTCCCATGCTTGTCCTCCGCTGCCGCCTCACTTCCCATGGTTGTCCTCCACCTCTTCTACTTGCCATGCTTGTTCACCGCCGCCGCCTCCTCTTCCCGTGCTTGTTTGCCGCCTCCTCTTCTCATGCTTGTTCACCGCCGCCTCATCTTCCCTTTATTCACTGCCACCTCTTCCTTTCCCCAGGCTTGTCCTCCGCCGCATCCTCCTCTTCCCAGGCTTGTCCTCCGCCGAATCCTCCTCTTCCCGTTCTTGTCCATTGCTGCCTCCTCCTCTTCCCAGGCTTGTCCTCCGCCGCATCCTCCTCTTCCCGTGCTTTTTCTCCGCCGCATCCTCCTCTTCCCGTGCTTGTCCTCCGCCGCATCCTCCTCTTCCCGTGCTTGTCCTCCGCCGCATCCTCCTCTTCCCGTGCTTTTTCTCCGCCGCATCCTCCTCTTCCCGTGCTTTTTCTCCGCCGCATCCTCCCCTTCCCGTGCTTTTTCTCCGCCGCATCCTCCTCTTCCCGTGCTTGTCCTCCGCCGCATCCTCCTCTTCCCGTGCTTGTCCATTGCTGCCTCCTCCTCTTCCCAGGCTTGTCCTCTGCCGCATCCTCCTCTTCCCAGGCTCGTCCTCTGCCGCATCCTCCTCTTCCCAGGCATGTTCCCCGCCGCATCCTCCTCTTCCCAGGCTTGTCCTCCACCGAATCCTCCTCTTCCCGTGCTTGTACATTGCTGCCTCCTCCTCTTCCCGTGCTTGTCCATTGCTGCCTCCTCCTCTTCCCAGGCTTGTCCTCCGCCGCATCCTCCTCTTCCCGTGCTTGTCCTCCGCCGCATCCTCCTCTTCCCGTGCTTGTCCTCTGCTGCATCCTCCTCTTCCCGTGCTTTTTCTCCGCCGCATCCTCCTCTTCCAGTGCTTGTCCTCCGCCGCATCCTCCTCTTCCCGTGCTTTTTCTCCGCCGCATCCTCCTCTTCCAGTGCTTGTCCTCCGCCGCATCCTCCTCTTCCCAGGCTTGTTCCCCGCCACCTCCTTTTCCCAAGTTCTCTTGTTGACTCCAGTTTTTCATCACCTTCCTCGTCCAGGTGTCAGATTCTTGGAAACCTTGGGCCGTCGTTGCTGGAAGATTTTTACTCGGTCCCGGGTTTGGCGATTCGACTTGTTAACTCTGCCTTCTGCAACCTGAACAACCTCCCTGACTTCCGCCTGCGGCCGATGCTTCATATCCTTTCTGTAGGGTGGGATGTGGGGAATCTGGGGTTGGGGGGCGCTGCTGTTTTCAGCTGATTCCTTAACCTGTGATTACGACTGTTCGTGAAGCCGCTGATTCTCTCCTGCCCACCTGACAAGTACGAGAGCCTCCTGTGCCCGATCCTGGGGCCCCTCCTCAGCTTCCTGCACCAGGTAACCCCATGCAGACCCCCATACACAGAGCACCCCAGTACAGCCCAGCCTCACCTACGCCTGTCACTTTATTTTGCAGAGGCTGTCACAGAAGTGGCTGGCGAGGTAAGTTCAGAGCGAAGGCTGCAGGAAGCCCTTAGTGCAGCTCGTCATGTCGACTCCAGTCCCCTCCAGAGCTGTAATTATAAAGCTCACGTATTATGTGCGAGTTCAGATCTCACATGTTCTGCAATGTGGAAAATAGAATAAGTCGCGATGTAGCTGCAGAAGCGTGTGCAGCTCTGGGTGTGACTGGAGTGGGGATGATAAATGTCGGCTCCTGGGTGGTTTCTCCACAGTGAGGAGGATTACATGGAGCTGAACACAGAGACCACGGAGATCCTGGAGGTGGAGCTGGTGCGGCTGCTGAGCCGGGAGATGGTGGATCTGATCGGTGAGTGTCTCCTAGCATAGTGCCCACCTGTCACCGGCCGGCCATGTACCTCACCCCTCACCGACACCCCTCTGTGTCACCGTCTGTGCACCCCACCCCTCATCGATACCCCTTTGTATCATCCCCTGTGTGCTTCCGGGCAATTTCTGACCTTGGTCTCTTTACAGTTGTCAGCTGTATAGCCAAGAAGACTTCGGACGCCTCCTCTGCCTCCACCGGTGTAGAAGATGTGCGAAGTGCGGCTCAGGGCGACGCTGAGGGTAAGATGTGTATTCACCCAGGGACAGTGTTGAGCTGCTGATCACGGCTGTGGCTGCTATTACAGTCCGCAGGTTGTCAAGAGTGCTGGGTGACCGCCGTAGTGCTACTTGTGCCCGGCGTTTCTCTTAGGCGGCCGCACTAGTGGGATCTTCCATCGTCGCCTCTCATCTCATTCTCCCCCTCCAGAAGAAGAAATGAGCGTCGACACTGCGGCAGCCGGATCCCTGGAGCTGACAGAACTCGGGAAGCTCCTCATGTCACAAGAGGTGAGTGCGTTGTCTAGGGGCGAGTGGCTCCTCTGCGCCGGGGTCTGGGGGCGAGTGGCTCCTCTGCGCCGGGGTCTGGGGGCGAGCGGCTCCTCTGCGCCGGGGTCTGGGGGCGAGCGGCTCCTCTGCGCCGGGGTCTGGGGGCGAGCGGCTCCTCTGCGCCGGGGTCTGGGGGCGAGCGGCTCCTCTGCGCCGGGGTCTGGGGGCGAGCGGCTCCTCTGCGCCGGGGTCTGGGGGCGAGCGGCTCCTCTGCGCCGGGGTCTGGGGGCGAGCGGCTCCTCTGCGCCGGGGTCTGGGGGCGAGCGGCTCCTCTGCGCCGGGGTCTGGGGGCGAGCGGCTCCTCTGCGCCGGGGTCTGGGGGCGAGCGGCTCCTCTGCGCCGGGGTCTGGGGGCGAGCGGCTCCTCTGCGCCGGGGGCGAGCGGCTCCTCTGCGCTGGGGGCGAGCGGCTCCTCTGCGCCGGGGTCTGGGGGCGAGCGGCTCCTCTGCGCCGGGGTCTGAGGGTGCCCGAGCTCAGTGCTCTTCTCTATTTCAGGATGTGTCAACCACTCTGCTGATCAGCGCCTACAGTCCGCTCATCTGGATGGACACCCCCGCCTGTCAGAAAACCGCTTCCCTGTTGTGCTGGCCGCTCCTCAAACAGGTGCCGTGTCCTGCAGACTATTGCCCCACACTGCAGAGTAGATGAAGCCGTCACGTGTCCTCTTCTTCTCCTCAGGTGGTCTCCTGCTCTTTGTCCTCTGAAGCCGCCATCTGTTTTTTTAGTAATGTCCTGCGTGGGCTCCAAATTCACGGACAGCACGAAAGTTGTAATGCCGCCCTGGTGAACCTGGCCTTCCAGATCTACAGCTCCCTGGTGAGAGCAGTGTGCCTCGCCGCTCCCCCTCCGGCCACGTGCCTCGCCGCTCCCCATCCCTCCTCGCCGCTCCCCCTCCGGCCGCATTCCTCGCCGCTCCCCCTCCGGCCTCGCCGCTCCCCCTCCGGCCGCACGCCTCGCCGCTCCCCCTCTGGCCACGTGCCTCGCCGCTCCCCATCCCTCCTCGCCGCTCCCCCTCCGGCCGCATTCCTCGCCGCTCCCCCTCCGGCCGCATTCCTCGCCGCTCCCCCTCCGGCCGCATTCCTCGCCGCTCCCCCTCCGGCCGCATTCCTCGCCGCTCCCCCTCCGGCCGCATTCATCGCCGCTCCCCCTCCGGCCTCGCAGCTCCCCCTCCGGCCGCGCGCCTCGCCGCTCCCCCTCCGGCCGCGCGCCTCGCCGCTCCCCCTCCGGCCGCGCGCCTCGCCGCTCCCCCTCCGGCCGCGCGCCTCGCCGCTCCCCCTCCGGCCGCGCGCCTCGCCGCTCCCCCTCCGGCCGCGCACCTCGCCGCTCCCCCTCCGGCCGTGCGCCTCACTCCGTCTCCCTTACTGTCTCCCTCTGCAGCGTCCTCTGGTCCCCGAGCTGCGGGCGGTGATGGAGCAGATCCCGGAGATCCACAGCGACTCTCTGCAGCAATTTGACTCCAGACTCCTGTACCCGACTCAGAAACAAGGAGAGAAGCGACGCAGGGATCAATTCAGGCGCCTGATCGCCGGCTGCATTGGGGTGAGCAGAGAGATGTATATATACCGCCCTTCTCCGCGTGTATAGTACCGCTCACACGGCTGTCAGGTGGATGAGAGAGACAGGACGGTGTTCATTTGGCGTTCATAAGGCATAGAGGAGAGCATTTCACTCACCGTGCACTGTATGGCGGTGTATAGGTTATTACACGTCCTTGCGTTGGTGTAGGTACAGTCCTGCCGGAGAGTGTTGGGACCCTTGAAACTGTTCCAGAAGTGTTTCCCCCAGAACATTGTTACATTTCCTCGTGTTTTCTTAGTCTCCAGTTTATTTCCTTTGTGTGTATTGGACCAACAAACAAAGTGAGAAAAAAGGCAAATTGGACAAAATTTCACACAAAACCCAAGAATAGGCCTGATACAATTGTTGGCGCCCTCCACCTAATATTTGGTCACCCCCTTTGTAATAAATCCCTGCGATCCGTCCTCCCTATAACCATCCACAAGCTTCCTCCTCCTCTCAGCCGGGATCTTGGATTCCTCCTACAATCTGCTCCCGATCTCCTTCTCACAACAGCGACTGTAAGATCTCTCCACCGGTGATCAAATTACTCAGAGGAGATCCCAAAAGGGAAAAACAAACACCTGCTTCCCATCAGCCCTCAAATGGAGGAGATCCAGCCGATTCTGGGAGTAGGCTCCAATATCAATGCTTTATTTCATGGTACATACAGAGACAGCGCGTTTCCAGGTCCAGTCCATGACTTCTTCCTCAGGTCGGTTGTACAAGGATGAAGACAAATCCGAGGTTGACGGTTTATATCATATCGGGGTTAATTACCCCGCTGCTCACAAAGAGGAATCAAACCAGAATCACAGCTATAAGGTTGTGGGGCTAAAAGTATGTATGTGATCTGTAATCCGCCCCTTACTGGTAGCGCTGTAGGCGCACTAGAATCAATAGTCTAATACCCCGGACAGATTCCGGGCTTTGTGTGGAAGAGAAATCTACTGGATTTATAGGTTGAATACCATAAATCCAAATGGCCTGAATGAGGTGGGCGATATTTTCGAGTGAGATTTCTTCTCAGAAGCGTTTATTTTTCTGTCACTCTGAAACGTTTTCCTGACTTCTTATGTTAGAGCTGTAAGTGGGAAAGCGGTCGGGTTCTTCCCGGTCTGGGTTTTCTGTGTATACAATAGTGCGCCTACAGCGCTACCAGTAAGGGGCTGAGTTTCGATCACATACATACTTTTAGCCCCACAACCTTATAGCTGTGATTCTGGGATGAGAAGTTGGTTTTCTCTTTTTGATCTGGTCCAGTTTGTGATTTATGGGGCGTTCTTGTGTCTTGTAATATCGGCTCGCTCTGTAATGAAGGCTTCTGTATTTGCATTTGGTTGCTCCACCCCACAGCGTCCTCTTTGTGAGCAGCGGGGTAATTAACCCCGATATGATATAAACCGTCAACCTCGGATTTGTCTTCATCCTTGTACATCCGACCTGAGGAAGAAGTCATGGACTGGACCTGGAAACGCGCTGTCTCTGTATGTACCATGAAATAAAGCATTGATATTGGAGCCTACTCCCAGAATCGGCTGGATCGCCTCCATTTCAGGGTTGAAGTATAGCAGCGCGGGAAGCAGGTGTTTATTTATTTATTTTTTTTCCCTTGTGGGGTCTACTCTTTGAGTAATGGAAGCAGACGCTGTCTGTCTACACCCTCCTGCTGCAGCTTCACTATATGGGATTGAGCGTATTTAGTAGTTGTGGCGTTACACAACCTCTGAGGGTGAGTACCCTTAACAATTCAATTTTTATTTATTATATCTGGTAAAGCCCTGTGGGCGCGCTTTGGTGGTTTCTTTTATCTTCACCAGTGATCAAATAACATTTAACAACACACAGACTTATGTGGGAGATGCTCCCCCTCCCCTCCCTTATAGGAGATGCTTCTCTCCCCCCCCCCCCACTTGTAGGAGACGCTCCCCCCTCCCCCCACTTGTAGGAGACGCTCCCCCTCCCTCTTGTAGGAGACGCTCCCCCACCCCTCCCTCTTGTAGTAGATGCCCCCCCCTCTTGTAGGAGACGCTCCCCCCTCCCTCCCTCTTGTAGGAGACGCTCCCCCCTCCCTCCCTCTTGTAGGAGACGCTCCCCCCCCCTCTTGCAGGAGACGCTCCCCCCTCCCTCCCTCTTGTAGTAGATGCTCCCCCCCCTCTTGCAGGAGACGCTCCCCCATCCCTTCCTCTTGCAGGAGACACTCCCTCTTGTAGGAGACGCTCCCTCCCTCTTGTAGTAGATGCTCCCCCCTCTTGCAGGAGACGCTCCCCCCTCCCTCCTTCTTGTAGTAGATGCGCCCCCCCCCTCTTGCAGGAGACGCTCCCCCCTCCCTCCCTCTTGTAGTAGATGCCTCCCCCCCTCTTGCAGGAGACGCTCCCCCCCTTGTAGTAGATGCCTCCCCCCCCCCCTCTTGCAGGAGACGCTCCCCCCTCCCTCCCTCTTGTAGTAGATGCCTCCCCCCCCTCTTGCAGGAGACGCTCCCCCCTCCCTCCCTCTTGTAGGAGACGCTCCCCCCTCCCTCCCTCTTGTAGTAGATGCCCCCCCCTCTTGTAGGAGACGCTCCCCCCTCCCTCCTTCTTGTAGTAGATGCCCCCCCTCTTGCAGGAGACGCTCCCCCCTCCCTCCCTCTTGTAGTAGATGCCTCCCCCACTCTTGTAGGAGATGCTCCCCCTGTAGTGGAAATATGTATTTGTAGGGGATGTATGGCCGGCAGATAACTAGCATCTGTCCTTAGGTGGCATGTCTCACAAAGGTGATGGCATATGTATGTTATCCTGAGAAAAGGCAGTTTTAGACCCCAGGGGGCCTTCCTAGGAAGTCACAGAATTGGAGACATTTCACACCTTCTGGTGCCTGTGAAGGGAGACGCCAAATTGCAGCCTGACACTATCTACTATAAGAAAGAAAAGTTATACAAACAGCGTTCAGAGAAAAATAATGTATTCATTGGTAAAGTAGCCGTGGTCCAGTCACAAACCAGGAATTAGAATATTAACCGGAGAGGCTGGCCTAGAAATCTGATCTCCAGGTTAAACCTATAAATTAGGCCTTTACACAAAGAATGATGTTCACAGATGAGGGACAGCCAAGCTGGTGTGAGCCATTCCATATTCATCCCCCCTCAGGGAGCAGGATACCAGACTGCAAGGTTTAGATATTTCTGTAAGTTTTCTCCCTTTTGTTTTTATAACTGTTCTGCATATTTGTCACTTTTTATTTCCATATTTTTATATCCTTTTATTGTAAGCTCTGCACCTTTTCTATTAAAGCTTAAAACTTTTATAAGTCTGAACCTTGTTGCTGTAAAGAATCCATAGACTTAGAATGTGCGCTCCTGGTGATTGGCGCATAGTAGTAGTAGTATTTCCAGGACTCATCGCCGGTGTGTTCGGTGAGTGGTGGCAGCGTGTATGAGCGGGGTGTGTGGGCTGTTGGGGTGTGATGCAGCATTGGACAGAGGTTGAATGCTGGACTGAGTGAGAGGAGATAGATTAACCCTTTCAGGCGCAACCCCAAGTCACGTGCTGAGAAGCGGGTACATCACACACCACACCACCTTGTGGGAGACACTCCCCCTCACCTTGTGGGGTGGGAGAGGCTCCCTCACCTTGTGGGGTGGGAGAGGCTCCCTCACCTTGTGGGGTGGGAGAGGCTCCCTCACCTTGTGGGGTGGGAGAGGCTCCCTCACCTTGTGGGGTGGGAGAGGCTCCCCCTCCCCCCTTGTGGGAGACAGACCCCCCCCCCTCCCCCCTTGTGGGAGACAGACCCCCCCCCGCCCCATGTGGGAGACAGACCCCCCCCCCGCCCCATGTGGGAGACAGACCCCCCCCCCGCCCCATGTGGGAGACAGACCCCCCCCCCGCCCCATGTGGGAGACAGACCCCCCCCCGCCCCATGTGGGAGACAGACCCCCCCCCCGCCCCATGTGGGAGACAGTTTATTGAATAAAGAATTTTTATGTTATCTTGACTGCCGCCAACTTTTCCTCTGGTTTTTTCATCTATGTCTTATATAGATGTGAAACATCAGAAATCCTAAGGTGTGTGTGAATGTCCATTCATCACAAACGAGTTTGTTAATTGTGCCGGTGTTCTCTTCTTAGCACATTTAAGATTTCGTGATGCCTTGCACAAAGCCACCCAGTACCAGAGGCAGAAAAAACAACATTTATGACCATCCACCATATCTGACTGTAGGTACTGTGTTCTTTCCTAAGTCGTTAAATTGTGGACTGATATGCTTTACGAAGAAGCTTTATCTTGGTAAAGCACATCTCATCTGTCCATAAGATGCTTTCCCAGAAGGATTTTGGCAAACTGCATTCTAGCTTTTCTATGTCTGTCAGCAGTAGGGTCTTCCAGGGTCTCCTGCCATAGCGTATCATAGAATCGTAGAGTTGGAAGGGTCCTCCTGGGTCATCTGGTCCAACCCCCTGCTCAAAGCAGGATTCACTAAATCATCCCAGACAGATGTCTGTCCAGCCTCTGTTTGAAGACTTCCATTGAAGGAGAACTCACCACTTCTTGTGGCAGCCTGTTCAACTCATTGATCACTCTAACTGTCAAAAAGTTTTTTCCAATATCTAATCTGTGTCTCCTCCCATTCAGTTACATCCCATTGCTTCTAGTCTTTCCTTGTGCAAATGAGAATAAAGACGATCCCTCTACAATGTGACAGCCCTTAAGATATTTGTAGACAGCTATTAAGTCTCCTCTCAGTCTTCTCTTTTGCAAACTAAACATTCCCAAATTCTGCAACCTTTCCTCATAAGACAGGGTTTGCAGACCGGTCACCATTCTGGTCGCTCTTTTCTGAACTTGCTCCAGTTTGTTGATGTCTTTTTTTAAAATGCGGCGCCCAAAACAGGACACAATATTACAGATGAGGTCTGACCAAAGAGGAGTAGAGGGAAATGATGACTTCACGTGATCTAGACTGTATGCTTCTGTTAATACATCCTAGAATTGCATTTGCCTTTTTTGCTGCTGCATCACACTGTTGACTCATATTCAGTCTGTGATCTATTAGTATACCCAAGTCTTTTCCACATGTGCTGTTGCTTAGCCCTCTCCCTCCCATTCTGTATATGCTTTTTTTCATTTTTATTGCCCAGATGTAGTACTTTGCATTTTTCTCTGTTAGTTGCTGCCCACTGCTCCAGTTTATTTATCTTTTTGAATCCTCTCTCTCTTCTCTAGTATTAGCTATCCCTCCTAGCTTTGTGTCATCAGCAAATTTAATCAGTTTACCCTCAATTCCTTCATCTAAATCGTTGATAAAGATGTTGAACAATACGGGGCCCAGGACAGAGCCCTGTGGTACCCCACTTGAGACATTCTTCCAACTAGAAGTGCAGCCATTTATGACCACTCTTTGGGTCCGATCACTAAGCCAGTTATGAATCCACCTAACAGTTGCCTTGTCCATTCCATACTTAGTCATTTTTTCAATAAGAATTGTATGAGAGACTTTGTCAAATGCTTTGCTGAAGTCAAGATATACTATATCTACAGCATTTCCTTGATCCACCCAATCAGTGATTCCATCATAGAAGGAAATTAAGTTAGTCTGACATGACTTATTAGTTACAAACCCATGCTGACTCTGTTTAATCACTTCATTCTTATCCAGGTACTGACTTACATGTTGTTTAATAATTTGTTCAAAGATCTTTCCTGGTATAGAAGTCAGACTCACCGGCCTATAGTTGCCTGGGTCCACCTTCTTCCCCTTTTTGAAGATAGGAACAACATTTGCTCTTCTCCAGTCTTCTGGGACTTCTCCTGTTCTCCAAGAATTTTCAAAGATTATGGAGAGGGGTTCAAAAATTTCTTCTGCTATCTCCTTCAGTACTCTGGGGTGTAATTCATCTGGACCTGGAGACTTGAATTCATTTAGGTTAACTAAGTGTTTCCTCACTATCTTTCTGTTTATAGATATCCTGGATTCTTCTATTCCCTTAATAGGACAGTGAAGAACAGTTGATGCTACATTTCCTTTCTGAGAGAAAACAGATGCAAAACAGAAATTTAACCCCTGCGCGTTCATGACCAGGCCAATTTTTACAATTCTGACCACTGTCCCTTTATGAGGTTATAACTCTGGAGCTTCCATGGATCCCGGTGATTCTGACAGTGTTTTCTCGAGACATATTGTACTTCATGCTAGTGGTAAAATTTCATTCATATAACTTGCGTTTATTTGTGAAAAAAACGGAAATTTGGCAAACATTTTTAAAGTTTCGCAATTTTCCAACTTTGAATTTTTATGCCCTTAAATCACAGAGATATAGCACACAAAAAACTTAATAAAGAACATTTCCCACATGCTTACTTTACATCAGCACAATTTTGGAACCAAAATTTTTTTTTGTTAGGAAGTTATAAGGGTTAAAAGTTGACCAGCAATTTCTCATCTTTGCAACACCATTTTATTTTTAGGGACCACATCACAATTGAAGCCACCTTGAGGGGTCTATATGATAAAAATACCCAAAAGTGATACAATTCTAAAAACTGCACCCCTCAAGGTGCTCAAAACCACATTCAAGAAGTTTATTAACCCTTCAGGTGCGTCACAGGAATTTTTTGAATATGTAAAAAAAAAAAAATGAACATTTAACTTTTTTTCACAAAAAAATACTTTAGGTTCAATTTTTTTTATTTTACTAAAGGTAACAGGAGAAATTGGACTGCAAAAGTTATTGTGCAATTTGTCCTGAGTACGCTGATACCCCACATGTGGGGGTAAACGACTATTTGGGTGCATAGCAGAGCTCGGAAGGGAAGCAGCGCCATTTGACTTTTTTGGCTGGAATTGAGATCGGACACCATGTCGCGATTGGAAAGCCCCTGATGTACCAAAACAGTGAAAACCCCCACAAATGACACCATTTTGGAAACTAGACCCCCCCAAGGAACTTATCTAGATGTGTGGTGAGAACTTTGAACCCCCAAGGGCTTCATAGAAGTTTATAACGCCCGGGTGTGAAAATAAAAAAATCGTATTTTTTCCACAAACATGATCTTTTAGTCACCAACTTTTTTTATTTTCTCAAGGGCACAAGGAGAAAATGGACCCCAAAAGTTGTTGTCCAATTTGTCCTGAGTACGCTGATACCCCATATGTGGGAGAAAACTACTGTATGGACACACGTCGGGGCTCGGAAGGGAAGTAGTGACGTTTTGGAATGGAGACATTGATGGATTGGTCTGCGGGTGTCATGTGCCTTTGGAGAGCCCCTGATGTGCCTAAACTATTCAAACTCCCCACAAGTGACCCCATTTTGGAAACTAAATGTGTGGTGAGCACTTTGAACCGCCAAGTGCTTCACAGAAGTTTATAACGCCCGGGCGTGAAAATAAAAAAATCATTTTTTTCCACAAAAATGATATTGCCCCCATTTTTTTATTTTCCTAAGGGCAACAGGGGAAATTGGACCCCAAAAGTTGTTTTGCAATTTGTCCTGAGTAGGCTGATACCCCATATGTGGGGGTAAAACACTGTTTGGGCGCATGGCAGAGCTTGGAAGGGAAGGAGCACCATTTGACTTTTTCAACGCAGAATTGGCTGGAATTGAGATCAGACGCCATGTTGCGTTTGGAGAGCCCCTGATGTGCCCAAACAGTGGAAATCCCCCAATTATAACTCCAACCCGAACCCCAACACACCCCTAACCCTAATCTCAGCCCTAACCCTAATGGGAAAATGGAAATAAATACATTTTTCTTTTAAATTTATTATTTTTCCCTAACTAAGGGGGTGATAACGGGGGGTTTGATTTACTATTTATGGCTGTTTTTTTATTTTTGGCAGCTGTCACACGCTAAAAGACACTTTTTATTGTAAAAATAGTTTTTGCATCACCACATATTGAGAGCTATAATTTTTCCGTATTTTGACCCACCGAGTCTAGGATTTGACCCGGCTTGTTTGACTATTCTGCTGCCACCTGTGGTAGCCTCACTGCTGCACTGCAGGCCAGCTCTGTTTAGGTACAGACCTGCTTCCGCTCTACTGCCATCTAGTGAAGCCTGCACCTACCTGCATTGCTGCAGCGTGACAGTGCACAGTAAGTTTTGATGAACGATTAAGCTCTTCTACTTCTTTGAGAGCAAGAAAAAATGTTGCTGAAATATGTTCAATCTGTTTTCTATGGGAGTTGAATCTGCGGCAACGCTTTGCCTGCTCCATGTCATCCAAATACTTGTCAAAATCAAACTCCTCATCTGATGAGGATGAAGAAACAGCAGCAGCAGCACTGGCAGGACCCAAGTCCTATTGCTCTTGGCCGTCCTGTAGGCCACTCATCCTACCTGCTACCTCAATCAGAGCTTCTTTTCCTTTAGTAAGCTGTTGATCATCCAGCAATATCCGATGACTCGGGTCCACATAAACAGCTGCCAGAAGAAGACTGCGGAGACCCGTGTGTCTTAAACAGTGCCTTTTTTTCTAATAGCAGTATCTCTCTCCGTTTCATTGAAGCAGCAATGCCATCTGTAACTTTTTAGTCACTATAAATGAGTGATGAAGAAATTCCTTCAATTCAGCCACCTGTGTCCAGCTGTAAAAGCTGGTCGCGCAAATAACGATAATGGTACACCGTCCTTCACAACAAGCTCGATGAGCTGTCTTTTAAACACACCTGCTGTCATTGTTAAAATAACTTTGTCACTTACAAAATATCTTATAGCTGATGTTTGAGACGCTCTTTCCTCCTTTGCTTGGCGGGAAGTGCTGGGCTCTGGTTTCTTGGTGCTGCTGTGATCATTTTCAAGCACAGCTTTGTAAACTTCTGAGTGGCAGCGTTGTAAATGTCTTTTTAGATTGGAAGCTCTTGAAGGAGCGTTGTTATCACTGCTTGAGTATGCACTGATTTTGGCATCACAGCATTTCTTTTCATCTAGGTCACTTATACACTGACACACAAAATGTGTTTTATCTTGAGTCACTGTGAAATGCTCAAATTCAGCTGACTTCATAAGATGCTTCTTAGACATTACGTAATTATGTAAATTCGCTCTAAAGATAATTTTGCCTGTAAAAAAAAAAAAAAGGTATATTGAAATTCTTGCACAAATATGGAAAAATGCATTGTGTGAAGTGAGGTGCGTGGTCTGTGTCGGGGTGTGATTTATGCTCCCAGTGCAGCATTAGGATAGATTTTGAATGCTGGGCTGAGTGAGAGGAGATAGATTAACCCTTGCAGGCGCAACCCCAAGTCACGAGCTGAGATGCGGGTATGTGACAAATTGCTGGGTCTCGCTGAGGTGGATTCTCTCCTTGGCAAGGCGCTTGAGTATTTTGCTCGATGTCCTGCTCGACCAAGGCGCGTATCAGCAGTTCCTTGGATTGTCGGCTGTCTCTGTTCGTCTCTGCTCACAGAGGTCGGTCAGAGCCTCTCTGCTTCTTGTACTGGGCTGCCATAGCGATGAACAGCCTTTGCCAAAGAAAAGATAGCAAAGGAAAACAGGGAAGGGAAACTGTTTGCAAGTATGTCTAAGTAAGCACTGAGCTGGTCCTTGTAGAGCTGGTGCACTGCTCGCAAGGATACCAATTCTTTAGTACAGGGAGTAATTGCTGACACCATCCACTAATGCTCTAATAGAATTTATTTCTATCCCACCGCTGCCACCAATTTGTCACGTACCCACTTCTAGCAGGTGACCTGTGTTGCGCCTGCAAGGGTTAATCTATCTATCTCTCACTCCGTCCAGCATTCAACCTCTGTCCTATGCTGCAGTGGAGCATAAATCACACCCCGACACAGCCCACACACCCCGCTCATACACGCTGCCACCACTCACCGAACACACGGGCGACGAGTCCCGGAAATACTACTACTGTCCGCCAATCACCAGGAGCGCACACACTAAGGCTATGGATTCTTTAGAGCATAGAAGGGTCAAACTTATTAAAGTTTTAAGCTTTAATAGAAAAGGTACAGAGCTTACAATAAAAGGATATAAAAATATGGAAATAAAAAGTGACATACAAATATGCAAAACAGTGGTAAAATAAAAGGGAGAAACTTACAGAAATATCTAAACTTTGCAATCTGTTGTTCTGCTCCCTGAGGGAGGAAGTATGAAAACGGATCACGTCAGCTTGGCTGCCCTCAAATTGTGAAAAACTTTCTTTGTGTAGACCCCCAAGTTATAGATTTAGCCTGGAGATTAGGTTTCTAGACCAGCCTTTCATGTTAATATTCTAATTCTTAGTTTAAGGCTGGATGTTAGTTAACTGACGGCCATACATCGCCTACAAATCCATATTTCCACTACACTACTGTACCCAATTTATTAGATATATTAGGAGTTGGAGTCGGTCCATTTTATACCAACTCCGACTCCACAGCCCTGCTGGCACCGGTATATAATGTATAGCACGGTATGGTGGTATATATAGGGGTATTGCACGTCCTGGCACCGGTATATAATGTAGAGCACAGGACGGTAGGTGCATGGTATGGCGGTATATATAGCATTATTTCACGTCCTGGCAGCGGTGTATATATAATGTATAGGGCAGGATGGTATGTGCGCAGTATGGCGGTATATATAGGGTTATCTCCATGTATCGGCCGGCCCTCCGCTGACGCGTGTCTCCTCTTCTCCTTATAGAAACCTCTTGGGGAGCAGTTTCGGAAAGAGGTTCATATCCGGAATCTTCCATCGCTATTCCAGAAGAAGGTGCGGCCGACTGTGGACACGGACAGCATATTGGGGAGCTGTGCAGAGTCGCTCCCGGGGTTATTCCTGCCATGATTCGAGGTTGGAACAGCAGGGAGGTTCTCCGCATCTCCGGGGTCCTCAGTAGGAGAGGCCGCCAGTCGCTGACTTCCCTGCAGTAATATCCTCCCCCCATGGGGGCCACATCATGGACCGACATTCCTGGACTGTTGTCGCTAGTGCTCTCTGTGTGCAGCACCGTCAGACTGGGCGGGAAGGGATTAACAGCGCCGCCGTATCGGTCATATGAGAGCTGCTGCCAAAATACTACAACTCCCAGCATGGAGCGCAGGGGATTTCCTCTTATTTACTGGGGTGACATTAACCCTCTGCCGGCCAGATCCACATATTTATTATTTTTCTGCAGGTTCTTCATTATAATTCCCATTTTTAAGCTAAATGATTATAATTATTGAAGAGAGAGATCGAGACAGCACTGCCGAGACGTCAGTAAACGATTGACACCAACCACGGGTCCGACTCTGTATGGCAAACATAGCGCCTCCCCCCGTCATGGCTGATAACAGGGAGTAATAGATTGTAGTCTCCTCCCCTAGTAATGGCTGATAACGGGGAGTAATAGATTGTAGTCTCCTGTCCTACAGTCTCCTCCCCAGTAATGACTGATAACGGGGAGTAATAGATTGTAGTCTCCTGTCCTACAGTCTCCTCCCCCAGTAATGGCTGATAACGGGGAGTAATAGATTGTAGTCTCCTGTCCTACAGTCTCCTCCCCCAGTAATGGCTGATAACGGGGAGTAATAGATTGTAGTCTCCTGTCCTACAGTCTCCTCCCCAGTAATGGCTGATAACGGGGAGTAATAGATTGTAGTCTCCTGTCCTACAGTCTCCTCCCCAGTAATGGCTGATAACGGGGAGTAATAGATTGTAGTCTCCTGTCCTACAGTCTCCTCCTCCAGTAATGGCTGATAACGGGGAGTAATAGATTGTAGTCTCCTGTCCTACAGTCTCCTCCCCCAGTAATGGGTGATAACGGGGAGTAATAGATTGTAGTCTCCTCCCCTAGTAATGGCTGATAACGGGGAGTAATAGATTGTAGTCTCCTCCCCTAGTAATGGCTGATAACGGGGAGTAATAGATTGTAGTCTCCTGTCCTACAGTCTCCCCCCCCCCCCCCCAGTAATGGCCGATAACGGGGCGTAATAGATTGTAGTCTCCTGTCCTACAGTCTCCTCCCCCAGTAATGGCTGATAACGGGGAGTAATAGATTGTAGTCTCCTGTCCTACAGTCTCCTCCCCCAGTAATGGCTGATAACGGGGAGTAATAGATTGTAGTCTCCTGTCCTACAGTCTCCCCCCCCCCCCCCCAGTAATGGCTGATAACAGGGAGTAATAGATTGTAGTCTCCTGTCCTACAGTCTCCTCCCCAGTAATGGCTGATAACGGGGAGTAATAGATTGTAGTCTCCTGTCCTACAGTCTCCCCCCCAGTAATGGGTGATAACGGGGTGTAATAGATTGTAGTCTCCTGTCCTACAGTCTCCTCCCCCAGTAATGGCTGATAACAGGGAGTAATAGATTGTAGTCTCCTGTCCTACAGTCTCCTCCCCCAGTAATGGCCGATAACGGGGAGTAATAGATTGTAGTCTCCTGTCCTACAGTCTCCTCCCCCAGTAATGGCTGATAACAGGGAGTAATAGATTGTAGTCTCCTGTCCTACAGTCTCCTCCCCAGTAATGGCTGATAACGGGGAGTAATAGATTGTAGTCTCCTGTCCTACAGTCTCCTCCCCAGTAATGGCTGATAACAGGGAGTAATAGATTGTAGTCTCCTGTCCTACAGTCTCTTCCCCCAGTAATGGCTGATAACGGGGAGTAATAGATTGTAGGTCTTTTTTTTATTATTATAAAATCCTTCACGACGTTACAAATAAAACACAACAGAACAAACATAGAACAAAAACTCCAATCAGAAACAATATGACAAAATCAGACACAAACACAAAGAAATAAACAAGAAATGGAAACAATAAGGGAAATTCTCGACCTACAAAACGGGAAAAGAAAATTAAATTAAAGAAACAAGAAATTAAAAACTAAAAAAAAAACAAAAAAGGAACAAAATTACAATAATTACACCAGCACCCCCTTAAAATAATAAATAAATAAAATCATGTAAAACCCCCGACCCAGCTCCATTCACACTATTATATACAACCCTGAACTACATTAACACCGTCCTATATACAATACTATATACACTATATACAATATAAACATATGACACCAGTCCGAATATTGTACAAGACACACCTAATACCCTCTGGTCCCACTGCCTTACCTCACAGCCTCCCCCTTACACCGCCACATTCACACTTACGACAAACCTAATTACAAACATAGTATAGAAAATTAACAATATTTATATATTTTCCTTTTATTTATTTATTTTTTTTTTTTTCCTTTTTTTTTTTTTTTTTTTTTTTTAACACTATATATAAAACACACATCTACTCTATCTATCCCACCACCCCTGATCCAGCTCTGGCCACAAAGTTCAGGATTTCTCCGAGCTAGGATCAGGCCCCAAAAGTTTTTCCCCAGGCCAGATCAGTCTCTTATCACCGCTGTTGAAAACCCCCCATCCCCCCAATCCCCCCACCCAACCTAACTAAGACCCTCTATTATACACAATATATACAATACATACATTACACAATATACAATATATACATAAGCCAACGTTACAGAACATAACCTACGTACTCACCACTTAAGGCTCAAGTTCGATGCTTGCAAACCTTCTATTCAGGAGACTGAAATTCAAAACAAAACTCTAGAGTGAAAAGGCATCAGCCCACCACCAGGATATAGGAGTACTAACAGACTAAGGCACCCCGAAGGAGAAACCCCTCCAGAGATGGGCCGCCCTCCGGGCACCCAGTCTTTCATACTCCAGAGAACGGACCTTCACCAGGGCACCTAGGATGCTGCTATAAACTTCGTCTACACGGAGGATTTTACTCTGCGTCGAAACTAAAACTCGTGCGTTCCACGTGAAGTACCTGACCACTGCGCTGACTATAAAGTGACTCTGTCCCTTCTCCCGAGGTCTCCGAACGCTCCATAGGCCCACTCGGCATAGGACAGAGTAGCCAGCCGTGGCCAACCAATGGAAGCTCCCACCCTGTTGTACACCTCTGTATTAAAGGGACAATGAAGCAGGAAGTGCTCCATGCTTTCCAGCATGTTAGCACAAGCCTCACGGGGGCAATTCCTGTCCTCGGAGCTCCTGTACTTCAGATTGTCCCTCACATACAACTTACCTTGGAAGCAGCGCCAAGTCAAGTCCCAGTACTTCTTGGGGATCCTATTAGAATTTAACAAACTCAACCCAACCTCTAGATCCCGACTTGGGCAGTCCTTGAGGACCAATGGACTCTGAAAATGCGAAAGCAAGACCCGCACGTCGAGGAGTTTCCTCGGGAGGGACCTCACCTCCCACATTCCCAGACCCCACCGGCGCATCATCTTCAGAACCGGGGTAACATAAGCCGGGAGATGCCCATGCGGTGTGCGAAGATCCTTCAATCTTCCCCCTGTCTCCCATTCCTGGAAGAAAGGCTGAAACCATCCCTTGCAGGTGAATACCCACGGAGAAGCCCTCTCTTTCCAGAGGTTTGCCACGTTGACCTTCAAAAAGGTGTTCACTAGGAACACCACGGGGTTCACCATATTCAACCCCCCTAGTCTCCTCGTGCGGTAAGTGACCTCCCGCTTGACTAGGTTCAGTCTATTCCCCCATAACATCTGAAAGAACAGACTGTAGACCCGAGTCCAGAGAGGCTCTGGCAAGACACAGACGCTGCCCAGGTAGATTAGTAAGGGGAGCAGGAAAGCTTTGCACAGGCCAACCCTTTCCCTCAGGGTCAAAGACCAACCCTTCCATTGGTCCACTTTTTGAGCGACACCTTTGATTCTGCCTTCCCAGTTTTTCGTGGGGTAATCACCCTGACCAAATTCGATGCCTAGGACTTTGGCGTGTTCTTGGGGTTCGGGGAGGGTGTCCGGAAGATCAAACCCGGGATCCCCGCCTCCCAGCCAGAGACTCTCACACTTGTCCTGGTTGACCTTGGACCCGGAAGCCTCCGAGTAGCTCTCCACTTCTGACATCACCACCATCGCCTCCTCTTGCGAAGAAACAAAAACGGTGACATCGTCCGCGTAGGCCACTACCCTCAGGATAGCCTCTGGCGCCACCCCGCCCATCCCCACCCCCGCCAACGGTCCACACTCGATCCTTCTGAGGAAGGGATCGATCGCAAACGCGTACAGCAATGGGCTAAGAGGGCAGCCCTGCCTTGCTCCACGGCCTCTCGGACACCCAGAACAGCACTGAAAGTGCTACGGCCAGGAACGCAACAGTTCTGAGCCTCTGAAAGCAGCCGCGGCGCAAACTTCACCAGCCTGTTGAAAAGTATCTTAGCCAAAACCTTCCTGTCCACATTGAGAAGTGCTATGGGACGCCAATTCTCAATGCGTGACGGATCCTTACCCTTTGACAAAATGATCAAAGCTGACCTCCTTAATGATCTCGGCAGGGTGCCCGAGGAGAGACACTCATTAAACACCTGAGTCAAGAGGGGAACCAAGGAGTCCCTAAAGGTCCTAAAGAACTCGGATGTTAAGCCATCCAGACCTGGTGATTTTTTGGGCCTGAGCCCATCGATCGCCAGTCTCACTTCCTCTTCTTTGATCGCTTCTGCCAAAACGTCCAGCGAGAGGTCAGCCCCTGGCTCCGGAACAGCTTCAGCCAGGAAAGCCGACATCCTGTCACGATCCAGTTCCCTCCTTCCCAAGAGGTGTGAGTAGTATGAACTGACGACCTCCAAGATCCCTGATCTGGACCTCTTCAAGGATCCCGTACTGTCCATCAGCCCCGTCACTATCTTACTATTCACTGACATCTTGCAGCTTCTGTAAGGGTCGGGCGAGTAGTACTTCCCGTAGTCCCTCTCAAAAACCAAAGATGCGTGCCTATCGTACTGACACCTCTTCAGCAAGGACTTCACACCGGAGATCTCCTCGCGGCTACCTCCAGTCGAGACAAGATGCTCGAGTCTCCTCCTCAGGCTCTGATACAGGCGATCCCTGTTCAGGCTTCTGAGGTTCGAGAGTTGCCGGAAGAATTTCGCCACCCGATCATAGAATCATAGAATCGTAGAGTTGGAAGGGACCTCCTGGGCCATCTGGTCCAACCCCCTGCTCAAAGCAGGATTCGCTAAATCATCCCAGTCAGATGTCTGTCCAGCCTCTGTTTGAAGACTTCCAATGAAGGACAACTCACCACTTCTCGTGGCAGCCTGTTCCACTGATTGATCACTCTAACTGTCAAAAAGTTTTTTCTAATATCTAATCTGTGTCTCCTCCCATTCAGTTTCATCCCATTGCTTCTAGTCTTTCCTTGTGCAAATGAGAATAAAGTTGATCCTTCTACAATGTGACAGCCCTTTAGATATTTGTAGACAGCTATTAAGTCTCCTCTCAGTCTTCTCTTTTGCAAACTAAACATTCCCAAATCCTGCAACCTTTCCTCATAAGACAGGGTTTGCAGACCGGTCACCATTCTGGTCGCTCTTTTCTGAACTTGCTCCAGTTTGTTGATGTCTTTTTTAAAATGTGGTGCCCAAAACTGGACCCAATATTCCAGATGAGGTCTGACCAAAGAGGAGTAGAGGGAAATAATGACTTCACGTGATCTAGACTGTATGCTTCTGTTAATACATCCTAGAATTGCATTTGCCTTTTTTGCTGCTGCATCACACTGTTGACTCATATTCAGTCTGTGATCTATTAGTATACCCAAGTCTTTTTCACATGTGCTGTCACTTAGCCCTATTCCTCCCATTCTATATATGCTTTTTCCATTTTTATTGCCCAGATGTAGTACTTTGCATTTCTCCCTGTTAAAAACCATTCTGTTAGTTGCTGCCCACTTCTCCAGTTTATTTAAATCTTTTTGAATCCTCTCTCTCTCTTCTCTAGTATTAGCTATCCCTCCTAGCTTTGTGTCATCAGCAAATTTAATCAGTTTACCCTCAATTCCTTCATCTAAATCGTTGATAAAGATGTTGAACAATACAGGGCCCAGGACAGAGCCCTGTGGTACCCCACTTGAGACATTCTTCCAACTGGATGTGCAGCCATTTACGACCACTCTTTGGGTCCGATCACTAAGCCAGTTATGAATCCACCTAACAGTTGCCTTGTCCATTCCATACTTAATCATTTTTTCAATAAGGATTGTATGAAAGACTTTGTCAAATGCTTTGCTGAAGTCAAGATATACTATATCTACAGCATTTCCTTGATCCACCCAATCAGTGATACCGTCATAGAAGGAAATTAAGTTAGTCTGACATGACTTATTAGTTACAAACCCATGCTGACTCTGTTTAATCACTTCATTCTTATCCAGGTATTGACATACATGTTGTTTAATAATTTGTTCAAAGATCTTTCCTGGTATAGAAGTCAGACTCACCGGCCTATAGTTACCTGGGTCCACCTTCTTCCCCTTTTTGAAGATAGGAACAACATTTGCTCTTCTCCAGTCTTCTGGCACTTCTCCTGTTCTCCAAGAATTTTCAAAGATTATAGAGAGGGGTTCAAAAATTTCTTCTGCTATCTCCTTCAGTACTCTGGGGTGTAATTCATCTGGACCTGGAGACTTGAATTCATTTAGGCTAGCTAAGTGTTTCCTCACTATCTTTCTGTTAATAGATATCCTGGATTCTTCTATTCCCTTAATAGGACAGTGAATAACAGTTGATGTTACATTTCCTTTCTGAGAGAAAACAGATGCAAAATAGGAATTTAAAAGTTCAGCCTTCTCAACATCCTGTCTTACCATTTCATCATTTTCATCCTGTAAAAATCCTATAGCATCTTTGACTTTTCTTTTACTTTTGACATATCCCCAAAATCCTTTATTATTGCTTTTGACATCTCTTGCAAGCCTCAATTCATTTTCAGCTTTAGGTAATCTGATTTGTGCCCTGCAGGTTCTGCAGACAGCATTATATTCTTCTTTAGATATGCCTCCCTCTTTCCATTTTATAAACATTTTTTTCTTCCTTTTTAGCATGTGCTTAAGTTCTGTGTTCATCCATCCTGGTTTCCTTAACTGCTTCCTATTCTTCCCTCTTTTCGGAATTGTTAACAACTGTGCTTTGAGAATTTCATTTTTCAAGATTTCCCATCCTTCCTGGACATTTTTGTCTTTAAGGATATCCAGCCATTGGATCCCTCCAATTCTCTTTCTGAATCCCTTAAAATCTGCCTTTCTGAAATCTAACCTTGACGTCTGAGTCTTCACAGGTCTTCCGCCTCTAGTTATCCAAAATTCTAAAATAGCATGGTCGCTACCTCCTAGGGTCCCAGCCACTTTTACCTCCTCAACCATTTCCTCCCTGTTTATAAGGATTAGATCCAAGGTAGCAGTTCCCCTTGTTTTCTCCCTTACCTTTTGGAAGATAAAGTTGTCAGCAAGAGAGGATAAGAATTTCCTTGACCTGTTAGTTTTGCCTGAGAGAGATTCCCAACAAATGTCTGGATAGTTGAAATCTCCCATGACAACTATGTCATATTTTTTGGAGAACTTGGCCATTTGATGCATAAAGAGTTCATCCATAGCTTCAGCTTGCACAGGCGGCCTGTAGTAAATGCCTACAATGGTGTCCTTTCCATTGTTCTGTCCTTGTATTCTTACCCAAACAGTTTCCACAGAACTCCCAGTCTCTGAAGCTTCAATCTTTGTGCAGATATACGCGTTTCTAACATACAATGCGACACCTCCTCCTCGTTTATCAAGTCTGTTTCTTGCAAATAAGTTGTATCCTTCTAGTCTTGTATTCCAATCATGTGTATTGTCCCACCAAGTTTCAGTGATTCCAATGACATCATATTTCTTTTCCTGTGTTAGTAGTTCCAATTCTCCTTGTTTGTTGCCCATGCTTTGTGCATTAGTATAGAAACATTTTAGTTTGTGATTGGTTTCTCTTTCTCCAATATTTTTATTAATTAGATTCTTTCGTCTTTGTTCTTCCTTTCCACTTCTAATAGCAGAGTTCTCAATAGCATTTGTCAGGTGTATGGCTTTTTCTGGTCTTTTGCTTCCCTTCCCATGTTGTTCTAGTTTAAAGCTCTCCTTACAAGTGTAGCAAGGCGACTTCCAAATACATGCTTACCAGTCTTCGTAAGGTGCACCCCATCTCTAGCAAGTAGTCCATCGTATAAGTAGTTCACTCCGTGATCCAGAAATCCAAATAGTTGCTGACGGCACCATCGACGTAGCCAGTTGTTCACCTGCAGAATCTTATTCCACCTCCTTGTTCCATGGCCATCCACTGGGAGGATGGAAGAGAAGACCACCTGCGCTCCCAGTTCTTTCACTTTCTTGCCTAAGTCTTCAAAGTCTCTGCAGATGGTTTCCAGGTCGTTTCTTGCAGTGTTGAATGCAACACTAAGTCAGAGATGTTGAACATCTCCCACCACTCTGGACTTAGTGTTACTTAGGCCCAGCAGTGGTACCTGGCTCTGAAGAAAATCCTCAAAAGACCGTCTTACAGCTTCTTCCTCAAGGAGTGATGAATTCAGCTTCCAATAACCTCTTCCCACCCTAGGAGTCTCTGTAACATTCAGAGAAAACATAATCAAACAGTGGTCGGAGAACTCCACCTCCACAACCGACAACGGCGAGGAGACGGCTTCCTCCTTCAAATAAAACCTATCTATCCTAGACCTACACTGACTACCTCTAAAAAAGGTGAATCCCGTGCTGCCTGTGTTGTGCCGGATGTGGACATCCACTAGGCGTGCCTCACTTACTATCCTGTTTAGCGCGACGCAATCATAAGTCAGCCGGTCCCCAGAATCTCCTCTATCACAGGGTCTCGTGACGTTGTTGAAATCCCCTCCAAAGACCACCTGCCGACTTGAAAATAAGAAAGGTTTGATCTTCAAGAAGAGACATTTGCGGTCCCACTTGGATTGGGGACCGTAGATGTTAATGAGCCGAAGCTCCTGTCCCCCCATGGAGACATCTAGGATCAAGCATCTCCCCATTTCTAATTCAATTAATCGTCTGCATTCAACCACTGCGGTCTTAAAAAGGACCGCCACACCGCTATACGGCTCGGCCGCAAGAGACCAGTAGGAGGGCCCATGCCTCCACTCCCTCCTTGCTTTATGCATGGTTGATAGGTCAGTCAACCTGGTCTCCTGCAAAAACAAAATGTCGGCATCAAGTTGGCCGAGAAAATGAAAGGCCGTGTACCTTGCCGCTTCTGACTTTATGCTGGCAACATTAATGGTTGCCAGCGTCAACGGTGTGGGTGCCGCCATCATGATTGATTGGATTAGATAGCCTTTTTCTTCCCACCCCCAACAGCTTCACCCTCTTCCTCAGACAATGATGAGCTTTTAGTGCGCTTAAGACACAGACTCATCCATTCTCTCCTTACATACACTCTGGCCCTTGTCTGGTGGTCCCGAGGTAGTCCCCCCCAGAGGGCCCTTTAATTGCTCCCTGAGAAGAAGACTCAGCGACCCCCTGAGCCCCAACATCCCCGTCCGCTACCTCCGGCTCCGGGCCCCTGTCCTCCCCCCTCTGCAGGGGAGTCCTGGAGGGCCCCGAACCGGTTGGAGAGATCCACCAGAGGGGGGGCGGCTGGACCTTCCAATGGCACCTGGATCAGGGCCAGAGAATCAGAGGGGTCGCACTCCAGAGCGGAGGCTCGAGACCCGGACCCACTCCTACCCTTGGTTGTTTTCCGGTTACCCTTTTTCCTTTGTTGTGACCATTCCCCCTCTCCCTCATCCAGACTGTCACCGGATGAGGGTTCCTGGGAGGACATGGCGTCTGCCTGCTCCTCCCTTTCAAGTCTCCTGACTTCCTCACTCAATTCGCTGTCTTTAGGATCCTCAGCTGCAAGTGAAGTACCTGGGTCAGGGTTTAGGGTCATTACTCCCTGCCCCCTGTTCCCATGGCGTTGCTCCTGCCGCCTGATGTTGGATGGCGGCAGCTTGCTCCTCACCGGTTCCCTGCCTCCTCCGCCCCTACTGGTCCCTTCACCGGCAAGATTAGTCCCGGCTTTCGCCTGTCCCGCACTCGCCGCTTTCAGGACTGCATTGGCAAAGGAACGCGGACAGCGACTGAATGGATGACCAAGGTCACCACACAAGTTACACCTAATCCTGCCACAGGTAGCAGCGAGATGGCCAAGGTCCCCACACAGTGCGCATTTCTGGGTGGTACACTGCGCACTGAAGTGTGTGGGGCTGCTGCACCTGTGACAGACCTTAGGCTGCCCCTGGTAGAAAATCAGGATCCTGTCCCTCCCCAAAAATGTAGAGGAAGGTATATGGGTAACTGTGTTTCCTGAAACCTTCAATTTCACCATGAAGGTCCAGGCCCCTGACCAGATACCATGGTCGTCGCGGGTCTTCTCAGGAATGCCGACGATGTCGCCATATCGACCAATCCAGGTGGAGATGTCCATGCAGGAAAGTGACTCGTTACTGGTCAAAACGGTCACCTTCCTGACCGAGTTCTGGCGGGATATTGCGACAGGGACGAAACCTTGCCATTCGGGGCGACCCCGAGCCAGCTCATGGCGAGACCAAAAAAGCTCAAGGCCCTCCGGTCTCACGAAGCTGACATTGAAGTAGGAGGTCCCATAGGGATGGATCAAGGCAAAGATATCGTATGCCGCGAAGCCCATCCCCAGCAGGAGCTCAGCAACCTTTGACCGATCAGGACAGGCATCCTTGCTTACCCACTGGAGACGGGCCACGTTACTACGGTTACTCCTCTGCCCCGGTGTCGGCAGAGACCAGACAGTCTCTGCCCCTCTATTTCGGAAGGCGGAAAGACCGTGTCTCTCTATCCAGAAAGACAGATCAACCTCTCTCCCCTCTACATTGATGGAACTCTCCCCTTTCTTCAGGGCGTCCAGGAAGTGCTGCTGCAAGTCACCGTCCTCGGGGCCACCAGACAAGGGCGCACTACTACCCCCAGCAGTGACAGCCCCCGAATAGCTAGGGGCTGAAGCCCTCGCCACCGCTGGGGGGGCAGTGGGACCACTACCTACTTCCCCTCCACCAACACCAGTGCTGCTCTCTTCATTCACTCCACCAATACTCCCATCATTCACTCCACCACTATTCCCACCATTCACTCCAGCAGTACTCCCATCATTTGCGGCACCACATCTCCTATCATTCACTCCACCACCTGTCCCATCATTCACTCCACCAATACTCCCAACGTTTGCGGCACCACAACTCCCATTATTCACTCCACTACTTCTCCCATCATTCACCCCATTACCACTGTTCTCTGCACCTTCCACAGTCACCTCCATTCCCTCCTCCCTTGTGTCTGCAGTCTCTGCACTCACACCTGCTGGGTCGGGGGAGCGGTGCAGCACCACACCCGTTTTCATTAGCTCAGTGCTGACATTGTGCAGTTCTTTTGGAGCACTGTGCCCCTTATTGTCCTGGGCTGCCTGCCCTGTAGCCACAGACTTCGGGGTGCTGGTATCACATTTTGGGGCATGCTGTCCCCCTGTCACAGCAGAGCGCACAGTGTTCCTTGCTGATGATGTTCCCTGCTTTTGCTGTGTATTTCTTTTTTCCCGTGGCTCTGTCTCAGCTGCGCGCCTCCTCTCCTCTGTTGAGGCGCACTGCGCCCCTGTCACAACAGTGCGCCCCCCTTTCGCCGCACCATGCTCCTCGGCCCTGCCCCCCACAGCCCCGGCGTTGGCCGGCTCAGCTGCAGTGAGCAGGGATGTAGTCTGCCCACACCGTCCCCCTTTCGCAACGGCGTGGACATCCCCCCCGCTCTCCTCGGCCCCGGTGATAACTGGCTTAGCCGCAGCAGGCAGGGAGGGAAACTCCACGGGGTCCCCTATGTCCGGCGCCGTGAGAACCTCCACAGCCTCACCCCCTGCACTGTTCCCCGCACAGACGGCAGCATTGCTGGACGTCCTCCTCCTCTCCCCACCTTGCCTATGCCCCGGACCCACTGCAGAGCCCGTGCTTTTAGGTTTGGTGGGGTTTACACAGGAGGTGGTAGGTGTAACATCAGACATTGGTACATATTTGTAACTCACCACCTCCTGTGTCATCTTTTTTGTCTTCCTCCTCTTTTTGGTCTCCTCCGCTGGCTCGTCTTCCCCGAAGGAGAATCTGGTCAGGTCCACAGGAGACTCCAGCTCTCTGATCTCCCTCAACAGACCGCACTCCTCCTCTTCCTCCGCTGACACTCCAGCATGGGTTGTCGGAGTCCTCTGCCGTGTCGGGAGGCCGCTTCCTTGCTGGTTCTGCGACTCTTTCTCCCGGCTTGTTCCAGCACGAGAGACTCCAGCCACGACTTCATCGTCCTCCTCCTCCTCGCTTAGGACGCCGGCTGGCAGTTCTCCCGAGGTATTTAACCCCTTCATTTCAGAGAACCGCCGCTGGTTCTTAAACCTCTCCAGGAAGGGACCTGCGCTTTTCTCAATCCCCTCCCGGAGGAGCACTAACCGGACCACCTCATCTCTGAGGGCTTTAAACCTCTGGGAGGTCGCGGGTCTTTCTTTGTTAGAGGCACGGGTGTTCAGGATCCGTGCCTCCCGCAGCTGCTCCTTCAGCCCGGTCAGTGCTTTGCCGGCGTCCTCGTACTCTCGCAACATGGCGACCACTCGGGAGGAGAAGGAGCTCGTGGACTCGCTGGAGGTCATCTCGCCCCATGATGTTGCTGGGCTCTTCTTCCTGGGGCCTGGGGTGCCTCTGTCTCCCTCTCTGGGCGGACGATGAGCCGTCTCGGGGTTGGAGTAGGTGGGTACGGTCTTTCTCATCCGACCAGATCTCCTCACGCACTCCTGGGCCGGTTGCTGCTGCTCTCTGTCCCCCGCCGGCACAGAACGGGGAACAGAAGCCTGGGAAGCCATGCCTGGCTCCCAGGAAGCCTGCCTCTCCCTGGGGAGAAGAGAGGCAGACTCTGGGCCTCCTCCTGGAAGTCCTGGAGCTCACAAGACAGGTGCTGCTCTCAGCAGGGTGTGACTGATTGTGGGCACCTGTCCTACAGTCTCCTCCCCCAGTAATGGCTGATAACGGGGAGTAATAGATTGTAGTCTCCTGTCCTACAGTCTCCTCCCCAGTAATGGCTGATAACGGGGAGTAATAGATTGTAGTCTCCTGTCCTACAGTCTCCTCCCCCAGTAATGGCTGATAACGGGGAGTAATAGATTGTAGTCTCCTGTCCTACAGTCTCCACCCCAGTAATGGCTGATAACGGGGAGTAATAGATTGTAGTCTCCTGTCCTACAGTCTCCTCCCCCAGTAATGGCTGATAACGGGGAGTAATAGATTGTAGTCTCCTGTCCTACAGTCTCCTCCCCCAGTAATGGCTGATAACGGGGAGTAATAGATTGTAGTCTCCTGTCCTACAGTCTCCTCCCCCAGTAATGGCTGATAACAGGGAGTAATAGATTGTAGTCTCCTGTCCTACAGTCTCCTCCCCCAGTAATGGCTGATAACGGGGAGTAATAGATTGTAGTCTCCTGTCCTACAGTCTCCTCCCCCAGTAATGGCTGATAACGGGGAGTAATAGATTGTAGTCTCCTGCCCTACAGTCTCCTCCCCAGTAATGGCTGATAACGGGGAGTAATAGATTGTAGTCTCCTGTCCTACAGTCTCCACCCCAGTAATGACTGATAACGGGGAGTAATAGATTGTAGTCTCCTGTCCTACAGTCTCCTCCCCCAGTAATGGCTGATAACGGGGAGTAATAGATTGTAGGTCTTTTTTATTATTATAAAATCCTTCACGACGTTACAAAATAAAACACAACAGAACAAACATAGAACAAAAACTCCAATCAGAAACAATATGACAAAATCAGACACAAACACAAAGAAATAAACCAGAAATGGAAACAATAAGGGAAATTCTCGACCTACAAAACGGGAAAAGAAAATTAAATTAAAGAAACAAGAAATTAAAAACTAAAAAAAACGAAAAAGGAACAAAATTACAATAATTACACCAGCACCCCCTTAAAATAATAAATAAATAAAATCATGTAAAACCCCCGACCCAGCTCCATTCACACTATTATATACAACCCTGAACTACATTTACACCGTCCTATATACAATACTATATACACTATATACAATATAAACATATGACACCAGACCGAATATTGTACAAGACACCAGAACACACCTAATACCCTCAGGTCCCACTGCCTTACCTCACAGCCTCCCCCTTACACCGCCACATTCACACTTACGACAAACCTAATTACAAACATAGTATACAAAATTAACAATATTTATATTTTTTTCCCTTTTTTCCCTTTTTATTTATTTTTTATTTATTTTTTCCTTTTTTGGGATTTTTTTTTTTTTTTTTTTTTTTTTTAAACACTATATATAAAACACACATCTACTCTATCTATCCCACCACCCCTGATCCAGCTCTGGCCACAAAGTTCAGGATTTCTCCGAGCTAGGATCAGGCCCCAAAGTTTTTCCCCAGGCGGGGCCTGGACCAGGCCAGATCAGTCTCTTATCACCGCTGTTGAAAACCCCCCATCCCCCCAATCCCCCCACCCAACCTAACTAAGACCCTCTATTATACACAATATATACAATACATACATTACACTATATACAATATATACATAAACCAACGTTACAGAACATAACCTACGTACTCACCACTTAAGGCTCAAGTTCGATGCTTGCAAACCTTCTATTCAGGAGACTGAAATTCAAAACAAAACTCTAGAGTGAAAAGGCATCAGCCCACCACCAGGATATAGGAGTACTAACGGACTAAGGCACCTCGAAGGAGAAACCCCTCCAGAGATGGGCCGCCCTCCGGGCACCCAGTCTTTCATACTCCAGAGAACGGACCTTCACCAGGGCACCTAGGATGCTGCTATAAACTTCGTCTACACGGAGGATTTTACTCTGCGTCGAAACTAAAACTCGTGCGTTCCACGTGAAGTACCTGACCACTGCGCTGACTATAAATAAAGTGACTCTGTCCCTTCTCCCGAGGTCTCCGAACGCTCCATAGGCCCACTCGGCATAGGACAGAGTAGCCAGCCGCGGCCAACCAATGGAAGCTCCCACCCTGTTGTACACCTCTGTATTAAAGGGACAATGAAGCAGGAAGTGCTCCATGCTTTCCAGCATGTTAGCACAAGCCTCACGGGGGCAATTCCTGTCCTCGGAGCTCCTGTACTTCAGATTGTCCCTCACATACAACTTACCATGGAAGCAGCGCCAAGTCAAGTCCCAGTACTTCTTGGGGATCCTATTAGAATTTAACAAACTCAACCCAACCTCTAGATCCCGACTTGGGCAGTCCTTGAGGACCAATGGACTCTGAAAATGCGAAAGCAAGACCCGCACGTCGAGGAGTTTCCTCGGGAGGGACTTCACCTCCCACATTCCCAGACCCCACCGGCGCATCATCTTCAGAACCGGGGTAACATAAGCCGGGAGATGCCCATGCGGTGTGCGAAGATCCTTCAATCTTCCCCCTGTCTCCCATTCCTGGAAGAAAGGCTGAAACCATCCCTTGCAGGAGAATACCCACGGAGGAGCCCTCTCTTTCCAGAGGTTTGCCACGTTGACCTTCAAAAAGGTGTTCACTAGGAACACCACGGGGTTCACCATATTCAACCCCCCTAGTCTCCTCGTGCGGTAAGTGACCTCCCGCTTGACTAGGTTCAGTCTATTCCCCCATAACATCTGAAAGAACAGACTGTAGACCCGAGTCCAGAGAGGCTCTGGCAAGACACAGACGCTGCCCAGGTAGATTAGTAAGGGGAGCAGGAAAGCTTTGCACAGGCCAACCCTTTCCCTCAGGGTCAAAGACCAACCCTTCCATTGGTCCACTTTTTGAGCGACACCTTTGATTCTGCCTTCCCAGTTTTTCGTGGGGTAATCACCCTGACCAAATTCGATGTCTAGGACTTTGGCGTGTTCTTGGGGTTCGGGGAGGGTGTCCGGAAGATCAAACCCGGGATCCCCGCCTCCCAGCCAGAGACTCTCACACTTGTCCTGGTTGACCTTGGACCCGGAAGCCTCCGAGTAGCTCTCCACTTCTGACATCACCACCATCGCCTCCTCTTGCGAAGAAACAAAAACGGTGACATCGTCCGCGTAGGCCACTACCCTCAGGATAGCCTCTGGCGCCACCCCGCCCATCCCCACCCCCGCCAACGGTCCACACTCGATCCTTCTGAGGAAGGGATCGATCGCAAACGCGTACAGCAATGGGCTAAGAGGGCAGCCCTGACGGACACCAGATCCTACCCCGAAAGGTTGTCCAATCCACCCATTTACCAGAGGGAAAGTCTCAGCCCCAGCGTATAAGGTCTTAAGCCAGTCCACAAACCCCCCAGGCAGACCGTACCTCAAAAGAGTGGACCAGAGGTACTCGTGGTCAACCCGGTCAAAAGCCTTTGCCTGATCCAGGGTCAGCAGGAACCCCTTCCAAAGGCCCGCCCTGCCTTGCTCCACGGCCTCTCGGACACCCAGAACAGCACTGAAAGTGCTACGGCCAGGAACGCAACAGTTCTGAGCCTCTGAAAGCAGCCGCGGCGCAAACTTCACCAGCCTGTTGAAAAGTATCTTAGCCAAAACCTTCCTGTCCACATTGAGAAGTGCTATGGGACGCCAATTCTCAATGCGTGACGGATCCTTACCCTTTGACAAAATGATCAAAGCTGACCTCCTTAATGATCTCGGCAGGGTGCCCGAGGAGAGACACTCATTAAACACCTGAGTCAAGAGGGGAACCAAGGAGTCCCTAAAGGTCCTAAAGAACTCGGATGTTAAGCCATCCGGACCTGGTGATTTTTTGGGCCTGAGCCCATCGATCGCCAGTCTCACTTCCTCTTCTTTGATCGCTTCTGCCAAAACGTCCAGCGAGAGGTCAGCCCCTGGCTCCGGAACAGCTTCAGCCAGGAAAGCCGACATCCTGTCACGATCCAGTTCCCTCCTTCCCAAGAGGTGTGAGTAGTATGAACTGACGACCTCCAAGATCCCTGATCTGGACCTCTTCAAGGATCCCGTACTGTCCATCAGCCCCGTCACTATCTTACTATTCACTGACATCTTGCAGCTTCTGTAAGGGTCGGGCGAGTAGTACTTCCCGTAGTCCCTCTCAAAAACCAAAGATGCGTGCCTATCGTACTGACACCTCTTCAGCAAGGACTTCACACCAGAGATCTCCTCGCGGCTACCTCCAGTCGAGACAAGATGCTCGAGTCTCCTCCTCAGGCTCTGATACAGGCGATCCCTGTTCAGGCTTCTGAGGTTCGAGAGTTGCCGGAAGAATTTCGCCACCCGATGTTTGAACATCTCCCACCACTCTGACTTAGTGTTACTTAGGCCCAGCAGTGGTACCTGGCTCTGAAGAAAATCCTCAAAAGACCGTCTTACAGCTTCTTCCTCAAGGAGTGATGAATTCAGCTTCCAATAACCTCTTCCCATCCTAGGAGTCTCTGTAACGTTCAGAGAAAACATAATCAAACAGTGGTCGGAGAACTCCACCTCCACAACCGACAACGGCGAGGAGACGGCTTCCTCCTTCAAATAAAACCTATCTATCCTAGACCTGCACTGACTACCTCTAAAAAAGGTGAATCCCGTGCTGCCTGTGTTGTGCCTCCCTGCCTCCTCCGCCCCTACTGGTCCCTTCACCGGCAAGATTAGTCCCGGCTTTCGCCTGTCCCGCACTCGCCGCTTTCAGGACTGCATTGGCAAAGGAACGCGGACAGCGACTGAATAGATGACCGAGGTCACCACACAAGTTACACCTAATCCTGCCACAGGTAGCAGCGAGATGGCCAAGGTCCCCACACAGTGCGCATTTCTGGGTGGTACACTGCACACTGAAGTCGGTGGGGCTGCCGCACCTGTGACAGACCTTAGGCTGCCCCTGGTAGAAAATCAGGATCCTGTCCCTCCCCAAAAATGTAGAGGAAGGTATATGGGTAACAGTGTTTCCTGAAACCTTCAATTTCACCATGAAGGTCCAGGCCCCTGACCAGATACCATGGTCGTCGCGGGTCTTCTCAGGAATGCCGACGATGTTGCCATATCGACCAATCCAGGTGGAGATGTCCATGCAGGAAAGTGACTCGTTACTGGTCAAAACGGTCACCTTCCTGACCGAGTTCTGGCGGGATATTGTGACAGGGACGAAACCTTGCCATTCGGGGCGACCCCGAGCCAGCTCATGGCGAGACCAAAAAAGCTCAAGGCCCTCCGGTCTCACGAAGCTGACATCGAAGTAGGAGGTCCCATAGGGATGGATCAAGGCAAAGATGTCGTATGCCGCGAAGCCCATCCCCAGCAGGAGCTCAGCAACCTTTGACCGATCAGGACAGGCATCCTTGCTTACCCACTGGAGACGGGCCACGTTCCTACGGTTACTCCTCTGCCCCGGTGTCGGCAGAGACCAGACAGTCTCTGCCCCTCTATCTCGGAAGGCGGAAAGACCGTGTCTCTCTATCCAGAAAGACAGATCAACCTCCCTCCCCTCTACATTGATGGAACTCTCCCCTTTCTTCAGGGCGTCCAGGAAGCGCTGCTGCAAGTCACCGTCCTCGGGGCCACCAGACAAGGGCGCACTACTACCCCCAGCAGTGACAGCCCCCGAATAGCTAGGGGCTGAAGCCCTCGCCACCGCTGGGGGGGCAGTGGGACCACTACCTACTTCCCCTCCACCAACACCAGTGCTGCTCTCCTCATTCACTCCACCAATACTCCCATCATTTGCGGCACCACAACTCCCATCATTCACTCCACCACTATTCCCACCATTCACTACAGCAGTACTCCCATCATTTGCGGCACCACATCTCCTATCATTCACTCCACCACCTGTCCCATCATTCACTCCAGCAGTACTCCCATCATTTACTCCACCAATACTCCCAACGTTTGCGGCACCACAACTCCCATTATTCACTCCACTACTTCTCCCATCATTCACCCCATTACCACTGTTCTCTGCACCTTCCACAGTCACCTCCATTCCCTCCTCCCTTGTGTCTGCAGTCTCTGCACTCACACCTGCTGGGTCGGGGGAGCGGTGCAGCACCACACCCGTTTTCATTAGCTCAGTGCTGACATTGTGCAGTTCTTTTGGAGCACTGTGCCCCTTATTGTTCTAGGCTGCCTGCCCTGTAGCCACAGACTTCGGGGTGCTGGTATCACGCTTAGGGGCATGCTGTCCCCCCGTCACGGCAGAGCGCACAGTGTTCCTTGCTGATGATGTTCCCTGCTTTTGCTGTGTATTTCTTTTTTCCCGTGGCTCTGTCTCAGCTGCGCGCCTCCTCTCCTCTGTTGAGGCGCACTGCGCCCCTGTCACAACAGTGCGCCCCCCTTTCGCCGCACCATGCTCCTCTGCCCTGCCCCCCACAGCCCCAGCGTTGGCCGGCGCAGCTGCAGTGAGCAGGGATGGAGTCTGCCCACACCGTCCCCCTTTCGCAACGGCGTGGACATCCCCCCCGCTCTCCTCGGCCCCGGTGATAACCGGCTTAGCCGCAGCAGGCAGGGAGGGAAACTCCACGGGGTCCCCTATGTCCGGCGCCGTGAGTACCTCCACAGCCTCACCCCCTGCACTGTTCCCCGCACAGACGGCAGGACGTCCTCCTCCTCTCCCCACCTTGCCTATGCCCCAGACCCACTGCAGAGCCCGTGCTTTTAGGTTTGGTGGGGTTTACACAGGAGGTGGTAGGTGTAACATCAGACATTGGTACATATTTGTAACTCACCACCTCCTGTGCTGTCTTCTTTGTCTTCCTCCTCTTTTTGGTCTCCTCCGCTGGCTCGTCCTCCCCGAAGGAGAATCTGGTCAGGTCCACAGGAGACTCCAGCTCTCTGATCTCCCTCAACAGACCGCACTCCTCCTCTTCCTCCGCTGACACTCCAGCATGGGTTGTCGGAGTCCTCTGCCGTTCCGGGAGGCCGCTTCCTTGCTGGCTCTGCGACTCTTTCTCCCGGCTTGTTCCAGCACGAGAGACTCCAGCCACGACTTCATCGTCCTCCTCCTCCTCGCATAGGACGCCGGCTGGCAGTTCTCCTGAGGTATTTAACCCCTTCATTTCAGAGAACCGCCGCTGGTTCTTAAACCTCTCCAGGAAGGGACCTGCGCTTTTCTCAATCCCCTCCCGGAGGAGCACTAACCGGACCACCTCATCTCTGAGGGCTTTAAACCTCTGGGAGGTCGCGGGTCTTTCCTTGTTAGAGGCACGGGTGTTCAGGATCCGTGCCTCCCGCAGCTGCTCCTTCAGCCCGGTCAGTGCTTTGCCGGCGTCCTCGTACTCTCGCAACATGGCGACCACTCGGGAGGAGAAGGAGCTCGTGGACTCGCTGGAGGTCATCTCGCCCTATGATGTTGCTGGGCTCTTCTTCCTGGGGCCTGGGGTACCCCTGTCTCCCTCTCTGGGCGGACGATGAGCCGTCTCGGGGTTGGAGTAGGTGGGTACGGTCTTTCTCATCCGACCAGATCTCCTCACGCCCTCCTGGGCCGGTTGCTGTTGCTCTCTGTCCCCCGCCGGCACAGAACGGGGAACAGAAGCCTGGGAGGCCATGCCTGGCTCCCAGGAAGCCTGCCTCTCCCTGGGGAGAAGAGAGGCAGACTCTGGGCCTCCTCCTGGAAGTCCTGGAGCTCACAAGACAGGTGCTGCTCTCAGCAGGGTGTGACTGATTGTGGGCACCTGTCCTACAGTCTCCTCCCCCAGTAATGGCTGATAACGGGGAGTAATAGATTGTAGTCTCCTGTCCTACATTCACTCCCCGTTATCAGCCATTACTGGGGAGGAAATAGATTGTAGGTCTTTTTTATTATATAAAAATACTTCAAATGACACAACTACGATACAGTACTAAATAAAACAGAACAAAACATATCAACAAAGCTTCAATCAGACGACAAGACCACAGAATCAGACACAAATCAGAGAAAAGCCAGAAATGGAAACAAAATGGAGAAAGTTCATAACCTACAAAAATTCAAATAATTTAAAGAAAACAAAACTAAAAAGTGAAGAAGCAAAATAACCATAATTACATGAATACCCCCCGTAAACTAAAAGTATAAAATCATGAAAGACCCCCCAGCCCAGCTTTATTCATAATATTATATACAACTCCAAACTACATTCCAACCGTCCTATATACAATACTATATACACTATATACAATATAAAAAACTAGCTGAAGAGCCCGGCGCTGCCCTGGCATAGTAACTAACTGGTTAGTTATAACAAATTATAATTATCCTCCATCCCATAGTCCCGTGCCCATATACCCATCATACATATCCAAGATACCATAGTCCCGTGCCCAAATACCCATCATACATATCCTCCATCCCATAGTCCCGTGCCCAAATACCCATCATACATATCCGCCATCCCATAGTCCAGTGCCCATATACCCATCATACATATCCTCCATCCCATAGTCCAGTGCCCATATACCCATCATACATATTCGCCATCCCATAGTCGAGTGCCCATATACCCATCATACATATCCTCCATTCCATAGTCCCGTGCCCAAATACCCATCATACATATTCGCCATCCCATAGTCTGGTGCCCATATACCCATCATACATATCCTCCATCCCATAGTCCCGTGCCCATATACCCATCACACATCCTCCATCCCATAGTACAGTGCCCATATACCCATCATACATATCCTCCATCCCGTAGTCCCATGCCCAAATACCCATCATACATATCCGCCATCCCATAGTCCAGTGCCCATATACCCATCATACATATCCTCCATCCCATAGTCCTGTGCCCAAATACCCAGCATACATATTCACCATCCCATAGTCCAGTGCCCATATACCCATCACACATCCTCCATCCCATAGTCCAGTGCCCATATACCCATCATACATATCCTCCATCCCATAGTCCCATGCCCATATACCCATCATACATATCCGCCATCCCATAGTCCAGTGCCCTTATACCCATCATACATATCCTCCATCCCATAGTCCTGTGCCCAAATACCCATCACACTTCCTCCATCCCATAGTCCAGTGCCCAAATACTCATCATACATATTCACCATCCCATAGTCCAGTGCCCATATACCCGTCATACATATCCTCCATCCCATAGTCCAGTGCCCATATACCCGTCATACATCCTCCATCCCATAGTTAACCATTATGACATCATAATGAGGGGCGGGGCTTGACGCGCACACACTTTTTCCCCAGTATGTAGATAGGGGCAAAGTTGTTTGGTGAATTGGAACGCGTAGGGTTAAAATTTCGCCTCACAACACAGCTTAGGACGCTCTTGGGGTCCAGATGTGTGACTGTGCCAAATTTTGTGGCTGTAGCTGTGACGGTGCGGATTCCTATCCCGGACATACACATACATACATACACACACACACACACACACACATACACTTGAGCTTTAGATATTAGATTACAGTAACCCGGATATCATACAACACCGCAAACAGAACAAACACCTACTCGTCCCACTGCCTTAGGCTGCTTTCACACATCCGTCTTTTGTAATCCGGCACGATGCGGCGAAAATTGTGAAAAACGGATCCGGAATTGGATCTGTTTTTTTCACATAGAATGTAATGATCGCCACATCGTGCCAGATGGACATGCGGCGCTCCTGCAAAAAACGTTGCTTGCAACTTTTTTTGCAGCGCCGGAACGGCTTTTTCAAGAGCGCATGCCCGGACACTGTGAGTTTTAACCCCACAAGTGCCCGATGTGCGTGTCGTGTGTTCTCTCTCTCGTCCCCCGGTGCTTTCTCCTGTGGCTCCTTTTTCTCCTGCGGCTCCTGTCCCCCGGTGCTTACTCCTGCGGCTCCTGTCCCCCGGTGCTTTCTCCTGCAGCTCCTGTCCCCCGATGCTTTCTCCTGCGGCTCCTTTTTCTCCTGCGGCTCCTGTTTCCCCGATGCTTTCTCCTGTGGCTCCTTTTTCTCCTGCGGCTCCTGTCCCCCGGTGCGTTGTCCTGCGGCTCCTTCCCCCGGTGCTTTCTCCTGCGGCTCCTTTTTCTCCTGCGGCTCCTGTCCCCCCGATGCTTTCTCCTGCGGCTCCTTTTTCTCCTGCGGCTCCTGTCCCCCGGTGCGTTGTCCTGCGGCTCCTTCCCCCGGTGCTTTCTCCTGCGGCTCCTTTTTCTCCTGCGGCTCCTGTCCCCCACTGCTTTCTCTTGCGGCTCCTTCCCCCGGTGCGTTCTCCTGCGGCTCCTTTTTCTCCTGCGGCTGCTGTCCCCCGGTGCTTTCTCCTGCGGCTCCTGTCCCCCGCTGCTTTCTCGTGCGGCTCCTTTTTCTCCTGCGGCTCCTGTCCCCCCGGTGCTTTCTCCTGCGGCTCCTTTTTCTCCTGCGGCTTCTGTCCCCCTGCGGCTCCTGTTCCCCGATGCTTTCTCCTACGGCTCCTGTCCCCCGGTGCTTTCTGCTGCGGCTCCTTTAAATGTTGTCCAGGCCGGATCAGGTGCTGCATCTACATCCGGTGTCACTGCTGCATGCCGGATCCGGCGGCCCGGCTTTTCGCCGCACACCGCCGGACCCCAGACACTGGATGTGTGAAAGTAGCCTTACCTTACAGCCACCCCCTTATACCACCACAGTCACACTACAACAAGCCTAAATACAAGACAATATATATATTTTCTTTTTTTTTCTGTAAACACACATCTACTCTAACTATCCCACCACCCCTGATCCAGCTCTGGCCGCAAAGTTCAGGATTTCTCCGAGCTAGGATCAGGCCCCAAAGTTTTTCCCCAGGCGGGGCCTGGACCAGGCCAGATCAGTCTCTTATCACCGCTGTTGAATCCCCCCCAATCCCCCCACCCAACCTAACTAAGACCCTCTATTATACACAATATATACAATACATACATTACGCTATATACAATATATACATAAACCAACGTTACAGAACATAACCTACGTACTCACCACTTAAGGCTCAAGTTCGATGCTTGCAAACCTTCTATTCAGGAGACTGAAATTCAAAACAAAACTCTAGAGTGAAAAGGCATCAGCCCACCACCAGGATATAGGAGTACTAACGGACTAAGGCACCCCGAAGGAGAAACCCCTCCAGAGATGGGCCGCCCTCCGGGCACCCAGTCTTTCATACTCCAGAGAACGGACCTTCACCAGGGCACCTAGGATGCTGCTATAAACTTCGTCTACACGGAGGATTTTACTCTGCGTCGAAACTAAAACTCGTGCGTTCCACGTGAAGTACCTGACCACTGCGCTGACTATAAATAAAGTGACTCTGTCCCTTCTCCCGAGGTCTCCGAACGCTCCATAGGCCCACTCGGCATAGGACAGAGTAGCCAGCCGCGGCCAACCAATGGAAGCTCCCACCCTGTTGTACACCTCTGTATTAAAGGGACAATGAAGCAGGAAGAGCTCCATGCTTTCCAGCATGTTGGCACAAGCCTCTGTAACACCCCTTTAGGGCTACCACGGTACCCTGGGTGTTACGGGGGTCTCACCTCTCTAGGGCGCTGTGCCTCCACCCGAATCTTGATTGGAGCTCTCTCTCTGGACTGCAGAAGGACAGGTATCTTCTGCCAGGGGCTGATTCGGGAAACCCCTGCCACAGCTCAGCACACACTCAGGGAACAGGAGTAAAACCGTTCAACAGATTTATTGCTACGCAGCAGAATTGAGGTGGGTTTACAGGAATAAACATACAATACGATTTACTGTGCTCTTGTCACGGGGCAGTTGGGATAAAAGCAGGAGACGTGGAACCGCGGCCCCTGAACTGCCCCTCAGGCTAAGGGGGTGCCCTGACTTTCCTTAACTTGGGGGTACACTTGAAGGTAGTGAGGCCCAAGTCCCCGACCTGTCCCTGTCTCCTGTTTAGCCCTGAGCTAAACCCCCAACCCCCTCCCCAGGAGGTGAGACAGGGAATAAAGTGTACTGCACAACACCCAAAAGGAAAAGCACCAAAACACTTATCTTGCTCTGCTGCAGTCATCAGGCAGCAGAGTGAATCACCGGATACACTTTTCGCAGTGGCTCAACACCTGAGAGCCAGCTGCCACCTTCACCATCTGACTCTGCTGTGGACGCCGGGCAGTCAGAGTTCACACCAGTTTCAGCAGTGGCTCTTCACCTCAGAGCCCGCCGCTCACTTCACTGTGGTTTGCATCCAAAAGGAAAATGCTGCTATTACCCACACCTGCTCATAGACCATGAGACCCTATATAGGAAAAGGGAATGGTCAAATGATGAGGGGCCAAAAGCTGCTATAACCCCACTGACCACCGGGGGCAAAAGGTAAACTAAAGAAAGTATCAGATGTAATGACACTTGTGGCCACCGGGGGCCTGAAAATAAAGGTTTTCATGAGGGAACTCAGACTCTGACACAGATCCAAGAATTGGACCGTGACAGCTCTATAAAAGTCATATACCGATCACAGACTAATTAAGCCCCAACCCTGCAAATATAACGTGGCCAATTCCCCCTCTTTTGCATTTACTCAGTCCGACCGTTGGGGCCCAGTTGCCTCAATGTTGGCGCGCAAAGGAAGGTTGACGCGCAAAGTAGAAAACGTAGGTGCACTTAAATGAATGTTGCTGTCAATAGTCTTAGTTGCAGTGTACTCACTGTAAGTCGCGCTGATAGAATCACAAGTCTCTGCAGAACACTCACTGTGTCTCCAACAATCGGAGGATTCTTTAGACTCCAGCTGAGGGTTGCAGGATTTAGACCTTTATCCGATGGGAGTACTGGCTGGACTCTCTGGATCTTTGCTCTCTCCGGCAACACTGGTATCTCCGCGGGGTCCCCCACACTATGCAACTTAGGGGAATCAAGATCCACACCACTCTGTTTCTCATAACCAGCAGCAGCAATGTTTTCTCTCCTCTCTCTCTTTACTTTCACTTTCTCCTCAGCGTCCTCCCCCAAGTCCCTCCTCTTCCCTTCTTCTATCATCTCACTGGAACAAGGATCCCTGGGAGTTGTAGTCTTCTGCCACTCAGGAGAAAAACGATTATTGTCTGTAGGTCCCTGTTTAACAGCCACTGCAAAACTCTTCTTATAGTCTGTAAGCTCCAGCATGCTGGTAGATGCTCTAACAGTTCCCTGTGCATGTGTTACACCTCACGGGGGAAATTCCTGTCCTCGGAGCTCCTGTACTTCAGATTGCCCCTCACATACAACTTTCCTTGGAAGCACTCTGCACCAAGCGCCAAGTCAAGCCCCAGAACTTCTTGGGGATCCTATTAGAATTTAACAAATTCAACCCAACCTCTAGATCCCGACTTGGGCAGTCCTTGAGGACCAATGGTCTCTGAAAATGCAAAAGCAAGACCCGCATGTTGAGGAGTTTCCTTGGGAGGGACCGCACCTCCCACATTCCCAGACCCCACCGGCGCATCATTTTCAGAACCTGGGTAAGATAAGCCGGGAGATGCCCGTGCGGTGTGCGAAGATCCTTCAATCTTCCCCCTGTCTCCCATTCCTGAAAGAAAGGCTGAAACCATTGCTTGCAGGAGAATACCCACGGAGGAGCCCTCTCTTTCCAGAGGTTTGCCATGTTAACTTTCCAAAAGGTGTTCACTAGGAACCCGATGTTTGAACATCTCCCACCACTCTGACTTAGTGTTTCTTAGGCCCAGAAGTGGTACATGGCTCTGAAGAAATTCCTCAAAAGACTGTCTTACTGCTTCTTCCTCAAGGAGTGATGAATTCAGCTTCCAATAACCTCTTCCCATCTTAGGAGTCTGTAACGTTCAGCGAAAACATAATCAGTTATCGGAGAACGCCACAACAGACAACCGCGTGGAAACGGCCTCCTCTAAATAAAATCTGTCTGTCCTAGACCTGCATTGACAACCTCTAAAAAAGGTGAACCCCGTATTGCCTGTGTTGTGCCGGATGTGTACATCCACCAGGCGTGCCTCACTTACTATCCTGTTTAGTGCTTCGTAATTGTAAGCCAGCTGTTCCCCGGAACCTCCTCTATCACAGGGTCTCGTGACATTGTTGAAATCCCCTACAAAGACCACCTGCCGACTCGAAAATAAGAAAGGTTTGATCTTCATGATGAGACATTTACGGTCCCACTTGGATTGGGGACCATAGATGTTAATGAGCCGAAGCTCCTGTCCCCCCACGGAGACATCTAGGATCAAGCATACCCCATTTCTAATTTGATTAATCATCTGCATTCAGCTGCTGCGGTCTTAAAAAGGACCGCCACCCCGCTATACGGCTCGGCCGCAATAGACCAGTAGGAGGGCCCATGCCTCCACTCCCGCATTGCTTTATGCATGGGTGATAGGTCAGTTAATCCGGTCTCCTGCAAAAACAAAATGTCGGCGTCATGTTGGCTGAGAAAATGAAAGGCCGTGTACCTTGCCGCTTCTGATTTTATGCCGGCAACATTAATGGTTGCCAGTGTCAACGGGGTGGGTGCCACCATCATGATTGATTGGATTAGATAGCCTTTTTCTTCCCACCCGCAACATTTTCCCGCTCTTCCTCTGACAATGATGAGCTTTTAGTGCGCTTAAGACACACAGACTCATCCATTCTTTCCTTACATACACTTTGGCCCTTGTCTGGTGGTCCAGAGTTATTCCCCCCCAGAGGGCCTTTCATTTGCCCCCTGAGAAGACCCAGCGACCTCCTGAGCCCCAACAATCTTGTCCGCAACCTCCAGGTCCCCGTCCTCCCCCTCTGGAGGGGAGTCTGGGAGGGCCAGGAACTGGCTGGAGAGATCCACCAGAAGGGGGGGCAGCTGGACCTTCCAGTGGCACCTGGATCAGGGCTAGAGAATCAGAGGGGTCCCACTCCAGGGAGGAGGTTCGAGACGCGGAACCCCTCCTATCCTTGGTTGTTTTCCCGGTACCCTTTTTTTTTGCTATGACCACTCCCCCTCTTCCTCATCCAGACTGTCACCGGATGAAGGTTCCTGGGAAGACATGTCGTCCTCTTGGTCCTCTTTTTCAAGCCTCTTGAATAAAGTTGAGTGAATTTGTTCGGATCCCTGTTTATTCGGCAAGCTATAGCACTTTCCGATTAAGCTACATCGGGAGCCTGGATCCATGGAGCGTGCTGGCTGATTGGTGCCGCAGTTGCATGTGTCGCAGCTGTGTCACAGTCACAACACATGCATAAACAGCCTGTATATTGGGCTCTCCATGAATGTTTTGTGACTATGACACAGCCGCAACTCGTGCAACTGCGGCGCCCATCAGCCGGCGTGCTCTATGTATCTGGTTTCCCACTGTAGCTTATTTGGTAAGCACTGTGTTACAGAACCCCCCAGCACCCCGAATAGAAGATGCATGTATGATAGGTGTAATGTGAGATGTATGCCCTTAATGCAGCAACTGACCGGCCGCCCCCCTGGGCAGAGGTAAACGAGATATACCAGTGTAACAGGGTCTTCTGGGCTGTAATACCTCTTTACAATACCACCCCGTGTTTCAGGAGGTCCACTCTGCTTTTCCTCACTTCTGAATTAAGGGCGCTGGTTCAAAAGGCTTTGTAACATGGGAACATATAAAAGATCACTGCTACTCCATGTATTTCCAGTGTGACAACATTTTACTCATCAATCTCAGAATATATATACATACAGAGGGCAGGACAATCAATATGTGTCGGGCCAGTAGATAATGGGCTCCAATTAAGATGCCAGACGTACATTACAATAGCCGTGGGATTTACAAAGATGGGGGGAGATCAGAAGTGGGATATCTCATTTACCTCTGCTCAGGGGGTCGCAGCCGGTCGATTGCTGCATTAAGGGCATACATCTCACATTACACCTATCATACATGCATCTTCTATTCGGGGTGCTGGGGGGTTCTGTAACACACTGTAGCTTGCTGAATAAGCAGGGATCCCAACAAATTCGCTCAACTGTACTCTTGACTTCCTCGCTCAATTCGCTGTCATTAGGATCCTCGGCTGCAAGTGAAGTACCCGGGTCAGAGTTTATGAACATTACTCCCTGTCCCTGGTTCCCATGGTGCTGCTCCTGCTGCCAGATTTTGGATGGCGGCAGCTTGCTCCTCTGCCCCTTCTGATTCCTTCACCGGCAAGATTAGTCCCGGCTTTTGCCTGTCCCGCATTCGCTGCTTTCAGGACCGCATTGGCAAATGAAAGTGAGCAGCGACTGAACAGGTGACTGAGGTCACCACACAAGCTACACCTAAAGTGTGTGGGGCTGCCTCACCTGTGACAAACCGTAGGCTGTCCCCTTTAGAAAATCAAGATCCTGTCCCTTCCCAAAAATGTTGAGGAAGGGATATGGGTAATGGTGTTTCCTGAAACCTTCAATTTCACCATGAAGGTGTAACAGTGGTGGAAGCTCTTGGATTGTTTCCAGACCCACAAGGGTTAAATGTGTTTATGTACTTGTATGTGGTACAGGTCGAATTCCCCATGGGGCTGCAGTTAGCTGGGACAGGGTTAACTGTAGTGGCCAACCCAGATGGGAGTGGGGAACTGAGTGTTAGGGTATGTGCACACGCTGCGGATTCTGCTGCCTTTCCGGAGCGTTTTTGGCTCTGCAGAAACGCAGCAGATTTTGCTGCGTTGTACAGTACCTTTATTTCCTATGGAAATAAAAAAAAGCTGTGCACATGCTGCGTTTTTTTCCGTGCGGTTTTGCTGCGGTTTACAATCCGCAGCATGTCAATTGTTTGGTGCAGAAACGCTGCGGTTTTACACCTCATCCATTATGAGGTGTAAAACCGCAGGGCAAAACCGCAGAAAAAACGCAGATAATCCGCAGATAAACCGCAGAAAAACCGCAGCACTTTGTCCTGCGGATTTCCTGCGGTTTTCTCTACAAAATCCGCAGAGACTAAAAACTACGTGTGCACATACCCTTAGAGGCAGAGGCAGGAAGTGACAGTTCAGTTAGTGCGAGGGCAGGAGTGCATATGCATCAGGAATAATGTGCCGCTTGGGACGCCGTGAGCTCAATATTCGGGATAGTAGATTGCCGTAAATACCTTCCATATGATTCCGTCTAATGGCCAATGTCAATCTCGAGAAGGACGTCGGAGGTCAGGGGCACACTCAGCTTGTGAAGCTACAGTAGATGAAAGGATGGACTAAAACTTCATGGGGCGGAAGGTATTGCGATGCAGAAATGCTGCTAGAGGTGAGGAAGATCCCCAAGAGCCAGGAAAACCAGAGAGGGGGATATGCCACCTATCGTGAGAACCAGGGCTAAAGTTGTATCCGGTGCCTGTGGGAAAGATGACAACCCATTGGGCCTTATACTTTAAACCTGCTTGTAAATATTGTACAGACTGCCATCTCTAAGTAAAAGTTTGGTATTTATTAACCACATACCTCCTGGACTGTTTACTGCCCTGTCCAGGGATTCCTGGACTCAGAAAACGCCTGATGGCCAGAAGTAAGTGGAAAGCACCACATACACAGCAGCACATCAGGACTGAGACACTCCTTGTCTGTAGGATGCCAGAGTGAGTGGGGACTGAAGCTCGCCCACAACTAATAATAATAATAATCTTTATATCGCACCAACATACTCCGCAGATCTTTACAGTTTACAACTACCTCGCTTTGGCATCTTGCATCATTCCGACTACACCAAATGTGACTACCTCACACAAAGAAAGCTGGGAAGATGTGGCTTATGTCGCTGATGGAAGAACGCTGGAATACATGCGGCCAGAAGCATGAATTCCAAGATGCCGGCGCTGAAGAGGAGAAACACCATCTATCATGGGCGTGGACAGCTCACGAGAGCGTGAAAAGATGTTCAGCCCCCACGAGTGACTGCCCACAGAAGGATGGGCCCGGTGAAGAGAGGCCTGCCCGGAATAGGAGCTACGTTCCGGAGTGAGGCATGATACAGAATGAGGCGTGGCCCGCTGTGTGTGAAAGTGCACTGGAAGAGGTTGTGGCTGGAGGCAGAGACCTTGAGACTGAAGTGTGACGTCGCATCAGGAGTTTGGCCCAGAAAGTAGCGGAGTCGGGCACGAAAGAAATGCGCCATTGGAAGGTGTCCGGCACCATTTTGTCTGCAGTGTGGAAGAGGTGAGGCGCCCCGAGAAGAGTTCTCGTTGAGAATGGCTGGTTATACACCAAACCTCCATGATAAATATCAGAGTTAAGGAGGAGGAAGTAAGGATGAGATGGAGAAGATGATTAACCCCAGGCTGCCGGAAGCAGTCAGTTGAAAAGAAGGGCTACTCTTGAACCAGTGCTGCCGCCACCGGTGTTACTACAATGGTCACTATTACCGCAGTCGGATGTGGGACTGTTGACGTACAAATTGTGTACAATGTGCTGGAGCTGAATTCCGGCAGGAGAGGTCTCTGCAACAGGAGCAGAGGAACCCTCAGTGGTGCGTGTTAATGGCCAACGCCGAAGAGAAAGATGTTACAGCTCAGGCACAGGGCATCCAGGAGTCTGTCCCAAGGGAGGAGTCGAAGGGCTCCAAGGACGTCAGCATGTCAAGACTTAAAATGGAAGCAGAGGAGGAAGACGGACAAGCTGATTCAAGGTTGGTTGAGCTGATTCCCACGAGTGACCCGCAGGTCGCGGACGTCCCCTCTGAGCTGTAGGGGATACCACTGCAGGATGCACCTAGAGACCCCGACCCCCCTTGAATACAAACCACCGTGGGTGCCGATGCAATACTAGTCTGCATATCCCGACACCCCCACCCCAAAAAAAAAGCCTAAACCAAAGTGGATGCCGGTGTTAGGCGTTGGGATTTTTCCGCTACACGGGATAGATCCCAAGCCTTGTCTGGTGCTGTGATCTCCCAGGCTTGGCCACTGGGATGACTGCTCAGCACAGACTCCGGTCGCAGCACCTTGCCCAGGCTAGTTGCTGCTGGCTCTCCAGCTAAGCCTATGGTGACTACTGGTATACACGTGCAGCGTTGCAGTCTGGAGCCTAAGTCCAGATTTCACCCTACTGAGCATGTCCAGATGTGGTGCCTTCTCATTGGTGTCGGACATCAGCTGCTCTGGTGATATGCAGCTTCAGATTGGTCCACAGGCAAGGTCCTGTCTGTCTGGACTTGAGCTTAAGGTATATAAGGCTCTTAATGGCGCAGGCCTGTGTGCTAGTATAATTTGTGGTTGGTATGTGTGAGTGGATATGCTACCACTCTGAATGCACGTGTGGGTGTGTGTGTGTTTAGATACCGCCTGAGTTTAGCCAGTTAGGGCTTTTTGTACCCGCTTGGCTTAGCATCTGTTTCCCACATGTGTGTGGTTACCACAGTGAATGTACAAGGCAAAATCCAACCATAGAGCTGTGCTCCCCTGTGAAGTCTACAGGGTTTGTAGAGTTAGCATCAGTTTTTGTATTTTTCTTGTGACTCAGCCTCTGTTTCAGCCATGTGTGTGATTGGCACGGGTGAGTTCCAGAGCAAGCGCAACACTTTAGCTCTACCTCTGCATGGACTTAACGCAGTCCTATTTAGGAGTTTGCTCGCTGTCTTTAGTTCGCCATTGTTCACATTAGCTGCAGTTTTATATCTCTGCACGGTGGACCCCGGGTTGCGAATGCACTTTATTATTATATTTTATTTGGTGCGTTCCGCCTACCCTAACAGCCGGTGTCATGAATACCTCGACTTCTTGTCTCTCCGTTCCAGTTAGGAACTTGAAGCTCTCTGGTGCCCCCTTACCCTCAGGTCAGTCAGGGAACTGCACCTAGGATAAGTAGTTACCGGAAAGGCTGCCTTGTCATGTACTGGCTATCGGGCATTCTGCAGTGAGAGCGGTATATATATCACCAGGCCGGGAATACACACATAAATCTCCGATCTGTCATTGACAGGGTTTCCCAATAACACCAGGATCCTACCCTGTCACCAGTTCCTCATTTGATATTAAAGTCTATATCGAGTCAGGAACCAACCCACAGGTAGCGCGATTTGGCGCGGAGTACGTGTCGATTCGGTCATAGAGCAAGAAGAGCGAAACTAGCAAAGCTATAAGTTCACTCCAGAAAATATCGGCAGTGTTTACAAAAATACAAAAGATATTACAAAAGGAGACAAAATACAATATGTACAGACAGTTACAAATAAAGGGGATTAAGATATGAAACTTACTCTATCTCAGTCACAGGTATGACGTGTCAATAACGGGGTGGAGAGAATCCCACAGAAAAGATTCAGTCTACAGCCTGTTGTCTGGCTGTCTCTCCGGGGGTTTGAACACATCTCAAAATGGTTGTTCCTATTTTATGGTTTGCCCATAAACTTAGGAACTCCCACTTTTGTTGACCTCACATATGGACTGTTCCCGGGAGGACCGCCTCGTTTGGAAAATTATAAAACTCTTCTACTTTCCATATCTGTGGCCGAGAAGCTCACAGGGTGATGACAGGGGCATTATAATTTCCTCCTAGGTTTCTGATGGCCGCAGAGGCCTCAAAAAAACGCTGCCGTGCGTAGCCTCAATTCCCCTTATCCTGGAAATCTATCTTTCCTGTCTCAAGGATTATTGTGTGTTATTAAATTCTACCTGGAATAGACAGAGGAAGTTTTGGAGGGAAAAGAAAAAAAACCCCGCACTTAACTGACCAGAGTAATAAAAGTGACCGTCTGCTGAAGGGAGGGGGGGGAGTGGATAGAATTTCACAGAGGCAGACAGAGGGGGCTGCAGGCGAAGCTAAGGCCAGCAAAAAACAATGGGGAGGGCAACAGGCAGCTCTGGATGTGTACATGGGATGATATAAAATAATTCATATTATCCTGACAGCCGGCACTATATCCACCCCGTGACCCGAAAGAGGAGAGGAAATTTACAGACATCTTCCAGGATTCCATGTGGGCAGACAGGAGTCAGTCCAGGATTCCCAGACCAAGGGCCGAGTCCTGGAGTTCCATATTAAGGAAGGATATGGATTCTTGGAGGAAGAATTCTCCACTGATCGGGTCTACATTAGCCGAAACGCGTTAAAAAGGACCTATCTGCCATCCCTCCTGCACGGCCTGTACCCACGGGATATCGTTTGCTTCGTTAAGTGTGAGTGCCAGAAGTGGTGGTACTCCACGGCGGTAGAGTGGCCCTATACGTGAGAATACACTTTAGAAAGAGATTGCGAGGTGTTCGTCTGAAGAGCCTAGTGGCAGACCCTGCAGCAGAAGGCCAGGGAGGACGAGGCGGCCCACCAAAAATGGGCCAGGCAGGCCCCACAATGGTTCGGGCCCACTGTAGGGGACAGCACATTCGGCTCTAAGGAGGAAGAGTCGGACCGGCCTGATAGAAAGCCAGTGACCGGAGAGCAGCTGGCCGGAGGATGTGGACCCGTTCTGGAAACACAGGCTGCAGATTTGCCTCAGGGGTCAGTGAATGAGCTCACTTCATCGGCTCTGAGGTTGGGGCTGGAGCTGCCACTGTTCAACTTGTGAAGTACAGTATTCAGATGTACGGGACATCTTGTTCTCCGGGATCCATTTTTGTGCTTGCGACGCCATTTTGCTGTTTACGAGTTAAATTTTGTAACTTATCTAGATGAAAGTTCACAGCTGTTATGAAACCAGACTGTTCCAGCTTGTACAAGATATGAGATATGAGATGAGACCCTAAAAGAATGTGCTATTGTTCTATAGTCTACGTCACGCAGCTAGGGACATATTCCGATTTTCTTGCAATACTATTGGCTTACATGTATTACGATTCTCTTGGTAGCTGTATACTTTGCATAATTAAGCAGAATGCTATGTAATGTGAGATTCAGTAAAGGGGCTCAGTGATCTGCTTCGATCCTCCCGTACAGAGACCCCCGTCTCCGTGTGGTCATTCCCAGTTGCTAGCAACGCCCTGTAAATTAATTTGGAAATCACTGGCTCAACCGTGAAGGGTTAATTTAGCCCTACCTCAACAGTTTTGGCACCCAACGTGCGGCCCCCGAACAGGGACGCCTCTGCCCCGGAGGACAACAAGACAAAGGACCCTCAGAGCGGACACAGGTGCTGGAAAATTGGGACTGATCATCCCCCATGACAACCATGGTAAGTTGGCAGTTATACTGTTCAGACTGACCGTTGGTGTGGTTTTCCTGTGCTTGTTGCTGCAAAGAGGATCTGAGGTTTGTCCCCGTGGTGGGGTGATTCATGGGTGGAATCATATAGAGGTGCAGTCCCATTGGGGGCCCAGTGCTTGAACCGTACCTCATAAGGGACGGACACCCCGGATTGACCAGTGATTGTGACTCTCTTTATAGTCAAAATATCCTGAATTCCTGGTCATTGTTAGTTATCAGGCGTGGTCATGTGATCGAAGATGGGTAGGATACGTAACTCAGGTATATATAGATAGATATATATATAACCAGAGGTGTCCGGAGGGATAGTCTGAGACGCCCTCCTCCTTTCACTGAGTACCGCGAATTTTGGGCAATCCCAGAGGGGGATTATTAACCCTGTGGAACAGACTGAGACGGCCGCTCCAGTATTATGCACAACTAAAGGATATTTAGCTCTAAATGAGAGAATCCGTGGAAGGAACAGAAGAATTTTGTGGCTTGGCACATGCATTGTGTGACGAAGGTGTTAGGAAGAACAGAGGATGTGAATTCTGATTGTTTCTGTTACTGCTATGTTGAAGAAGGCAAAATTGTCTATTATGACAGGGACTGGATGTATTGTAGTTCAAGCAAGTGACTGTGGTGTGAGAATGTGATTGGTTAAGAAGGAATTAAGATTAATACCAATGTGTCAGGCAGTCGAATAGTTAAAAGTGATGATTTGAAACAAGAAGAGGTCTCCCTACTAGATGACAATTGTACAAGGAGACCGAGAGTCGGAGCCCCCACCTTTTCTTTGTTAAACACTCACGGTATCTATCATCAGCCACCGCTGCCATCCTCAGTTCCTGCTATGCCTAATATTGCCAGTGGTTATGGGGATCCAAAGAAGAAAAAAAAAAAAGTTTTCAGAAGACTTTAACCCGCTCTGTTCAGCAGAGAGAGAGAGAGAGAAAAAAAAAAAAGAGAGCAAACAGCAGCCTCTAGCCCCCACCACAGCTGCGAGCACACAGTGTGCCCTTCAGCCCACACAGCAAACTCTCGCCCCCCTTCCTCAGACTTCAGCTAGTGGAAACCCTGCTCCTCAGCCCCTCCCTGCCAATGCTGCCAATGCTGGCACTGACTCGAACACTTTCAGAGATTTTCATTCCCCTGCTGTTTTAATCGGAGTACATGGTAGACCCAATTAATATACTTTTATAAACCCTATTTCTGTGGGACCTTTTCCCAAGGTTACTGTTCAGTTCGTAATCTCTCCCATATGTCCAGTAAATTTACTAGGGGCAGATTTATTATCACAGTTCCGCTCCGGAATACAATTCCAAGATGATGGTCAGATGGCTCTTACGTTATGAAGACAGTGAGGAAATCTGTATTTTGCATGCCCTTCCTACAGTTATGATGGCCCTGATAGGCCCAGATCCACCCCCAATATTGCCTGAGGATCAATGACTCACCCCATACCTCTCAGAGATACTATCTAAACTCTGGTCAAAAGGGCCAAATGATATAGGGAAAATGCCTGTAGAACCAGTAAAAGTGTTTCTCAAACCTGGTGCCTAATCCTCATACTCTTTTGTCCCAAATACCCCAGGATGCTGCTTGGTTTACAGTTATTGATCTTACCAAAGCCTTCTTTAGCATTCCGTTACACCCAGACTGCCAGTTTCTATTTGCATTCACTTATCAGGGACGACAGTTAACATGGACAGTTATGTCACAAGGGGCCAAAATAGTCCCAACCAGTTTGCAAAAAAATATGAGCAGGTGTCTTTTGCCATTTCTGCCATTGCTAGCCTCCTTAAGTATCTGGCAGCACTGAACTGTCGGGTTTCGGCCTCGAGACTTCAGTTCTGCCTTGGTCAAGTGATATTCTTGGGTCACTGTCTCCTTCAGGGTGCCAGACACCTCGCAGAAGAATAATAGCTGTCAGCTCCCTTCCTTTCCCAAAAGATGAAACTGGACTCCAGCGTTTTCTTGGACTGTGCACTTATTGTTGTCAGTGGATACCGGATGCATCCCGCATAATGCAACCCCTTTACAACGCCTTGAAAGACGGTATAATGAACTATAAGGGAAGATGGCAGTGATGAGGATTACCTCCAACATGATTGTTCCCAACTTCTGACTGAAGAAACAGCTACTCCACCAAATGTCAGTGAGAATCCACTCCCAAATCCTGATCTGGTGTTATACACGGATGGTTCAAGATATGCTGATGAGTTTGGTAGATTCCACACGGGATACGCTGTTACCACAGAGGACACTGTAGTACACGCAGCTGCGCTCCCGCCCTCACAGTCAGCAGAACGCCAGGCTCTGTCTACTGCATGTACTTTGGCCAAGAACAGACGGGCTAATATATACACGGACTCGCGGTATGCATTTGGTATTGCTCACGATTTTGGGGCTCTATGGGCCAATCGAGGGTTTATTACTACTGCCGGAACCCCAGTGAAAAATGCTGAAGCTGTTAAAACCCTCATGGACTCGATCGAATTACCTACTCAGGTGGCCATTATCAAAGCTAAGGCGCACGGTCCTAGGAACAGTCCACAGACTGTTGGCAACGCATTTGTGGATATGCAAGCAAAAGCCGCCGCTCTCTTACCCGTTGAACCAACCATACCTACTATGGTGACCACACGCTCTCAGCGTAAACAGTTACAAGAAGCACTGACCCTACAAGAACCTGATGATCTACAACAGACTGAAGTTTTCTGTCGGACCCCGCGAGACCGCTTAATGACAATGCAGAGAATGTCTCCAAAGGAAGAGGTGAAGCAATGGAAGACTGATGGGACACGAATGGATAATGGTCTCTGGAAAAAGGACCAACTCGTGTGTCTCCCTAAGCGGATGTACCCTGCTATTGCCACATGGGCACATAGACCTACACATCGAGGAAAGAATCAGGCCCTCGCACTGGTGCAAAAATTCTACTGGGCCCCGGTTCTCCAGTTGGCCGGAAGAATTCCCTGTTACCAACATGACTGCAAAGACCACAGCGAAGAAACTGGTGATGGAAGTTATATGCAGATATTGGGTTCCAGAAGTTGTTGAAAGTGATCAAGGTCCGGCCTTTTCTTCTCATGTGTACCAAGAAGTTCTGACAATGCTTGGATCCACTGTAGCCCTCCATACTCCGTACCACGCACAATCCAGTGGGAAAGTTGAGAGGTTGAACGGCACACTGAGGGGACAATTGACCAAAATGATGCAGGAGACTACAGCTCCATGGCCAGAGCTCCTACCCATTGTACTATACCACATTCGTACTACCCCTATTGCAAAGCATGGCCTGTCCTCATATGAGATATTGTTTGGTACTAGGCCCCCAGTTGCAAATTTCCAGCCTCAGCAGTTATCAGAAGAAACTGACCGTGCTGTCCAATGTGTTATTCAGCTTAGCAAGATTTTTTACTAACACCCATGCTCTAGTTTCCTCTTCTTTTCCAGATTCAGCAGAAACCGACACCAGTCATAACCTGAAGCCTGGTGATTTGGTAATTGTGAAGAGGCATGTCAGGAAGCACGGACTAGAACCCTTGTATGACGGTCCCTATCAAGTTCTCCTCATCACCCAACAAGCCAATAGCAAATAAAGGGGCATAATGTTTTGGTCTTTCGCATTTTCCATATTACTATTGATAACCGCACGGGACAGCCTAAATTCCCCAACGTCCTTGAATAATAAGTTTACACAACATCATGAAAAATTACTGAGAGATTTGTTGGATAATTCCCAGTCTCTGGCAGACTGTTGGATCTGCAGGTATTCACCAGTGAAAACAAAAAGCAAAAAACACAAATATCCTGAACTAAAAGTAAAAAATATACTGCAAATAATGCATAAAGGTAATAATAATAAGGGTATTTAGTAAACATAATTTTGATCAAAATAATGTACAAGCCATCCCGCCACGTCACGGCAACCCTTGTGGGACAGTCCCTACTCTAGTATTTAAAACCTTATCACTTGCCAAGTGGCGTGAATGTGAATAAGGGTCGAGCGGCTGAACCACTAGTAACAGCTTAGGCCAGACTGGATGGCTTTCCCAGCTCAGAAAGAGGGCGGTCACACCCATATATGCACTGAATGCACAATGAAATGAATAAAAGACAAATCTGAACTGAGAAAAGTAAGTTAATGTGTATGCACAATGTAGGTGCATATTAACACATGACCATTAACCAGAGAAAACAAAAAGCAATGGCTTGTACATTATTTTGATCAAAATTATGTTTACTAAATACCCTTATTATTATTACCTTTATGCATTATTTGCAGTATATTTTTTACTTTTAGTTCAGGATATTTGTGTTTTTTGCTTTTTGTTTTCTCTGGTTAATGGTCATGTGTTAATATGCACCTACATTGTGCATACACATTAACTTACTTTTCTCAGTTCAGATTTGTTATTTAGGTATTCACCAGTGTCAGCCACAAGCATCCCCTTTTTGGCTATCCCGGTTCCACCCGGGGAGTTATTTGCTTGGACTGAATGCTCTGACACACTCGCTAATAATGCCACAGATAATGCTAAATTATGGAATTTAACTGTTGGTATACCTATTGTAGGATGGGTGGGATACCCCTGGTGACAAGGTAACCTTTCAGGAAGTAATACACAACTTCAATATTTGGCCTACAAAGGAGGGGCTTGGGTCCCTAAGAATAAGACTAGTCTAACCAATCTGGGGCAAGTTCCAACGTATGGTCTACAAGTCAGTTTCAATGTAACTTCACACTCTACTGATGCCTTCAAACCAATGTTGCTAGAAAGAAGGTTACATAACACGTCATGGGAATATTCTAATTTGTTTCCCCAGGGTTCTAACAAAACCTGTGCCAGTATTCCTGGCAATATATCTTGTAATGAGTCCTCTGAATATGTGCCAGGAACCCCCACTTGTGGAAATCCCGATGTAGGTGATTGTAGTCCTTGAGGGCAATCTCCAGAATGCATCTGCATTCATAGACTTAACTCATAGATTGGTACTGCAACATTCAGCCCTATGGGATTTACCTGATGACATGTTCTGGGTATGTGGAGACAATGCTTATAAATGGTTGCCAGTAGGGGTAAGAGGTACTTGTACTCTGGGTCGCATGACCCCGGCCACCTTTGTTATTCCGAACAAACAGTTGGATACACAGGCTATGCCCAAACATACATTATACAAAAGAGCTGCGGACAATTCACCCCGCCCTTCAGGGAGACCACATATAGTGCAGATGAGTGTGGCCAATAAAATTGTCTGTTCTATTTTCATTTACCCAATGATTACACAAATGTGGGATAAATTGGTTAGGGCCACAGACTATCTAGATGATCAAATTTGGGATATATTGGATATACGTAACACTACTGTTGCTGTCCAAAATCAACTTATTATAGTCACTAATCAACATCCTATAGTGCTGGACTACTTAACAGCAGCACAAGGTGGTGTCAGGTCACTGGACCCGCTTGCTGTCATTATATAGATCCTAACAGTACTATGAAGTTAAAGTTAGAAGATATTCAAAGACTCAGAGATCAATACGATAAAGACAATGATCGTACTAAGGACAGCTGGTGGTCAGACACCTTCTCCTTTCTCAATCCAGCCAATTGGTTTAAGGGAATTGGGGGCTGGATAGCTGGGATCTTACAGAGCTTGTTACACATTGCTGCCTGTATCCTTGTTGTATATGTGAGACTAAAACTTGTTCTTTGGTGTATTTCTGTATGTATTAAAAAAGTCTGCACTAAGCCAGCTAATGATGATGTTGAAGCCAAGCACATGGCTACCTATAAAAGATCTCCACCACCGTCATCAAAAATTGTTATTCGTGAACTGCAGTATACAGGGGGGACGGGTGCACCGCGACAGCCATGACTGGTAACACGGCATCAGTCATGTGAAGACCAGTACCCCTCGAGCTTATGGCTTGGGATAGCACCTCTGATGCTACATATGTGTTAACAAAATTTATCTAGGGGGGAATTGTGAAGTACAGTATTCAGATGTACGGGACATCTTGTTCTCCGGGATCCATCTTTGTGCTTGCGACGCCATTTTGCTGTTTACGAGTTAAATTTTGTAACTTAACTAGATGAAAGTTCACGGCTGTTATGAAACCAGACTGTTCCAGCTTGTACAAGATATGAGATATGAGATGAGACCCGAAAAGAATGTGCTATTGTTCTATAGTCTACGTCACGCAGCTAGGGACATATTCCGATTTTCTTGCAATACTATTGGCTTAAATGTATTACGATTCTATTGGTAGCTGTATACTTTGCATAATTAAGCAGAATGCTATGTAATGTGAGATTCAGTAAAGGGGGTTGGTGATCTGCCTCGATCCTCCCGTACAGAGACCCCCGTCTCCGTGTGGTCATTCCCAGTTGCTAGCAACGCCCTGTAAATTAATTTGGAAATCACTGGCTCAACCGTGAAGGGTTAATTTAGCCCTACCTCAACAAACTGAACCAGGAATTCAATGCGGGCCCACCCAAGTTGCCTGCAGGAATGCAGCAGAGGTAGATCCTAGTCCAGAAAAGTTCCTGGACCAGCCCAGGAGGTGGAAGAGACCACCAGCCCCTACCACTTGGGCCGACTTCATGGCGGAAAGGAGGAAGGCACATCAGAGGAGAAAGAAATGGGGTCTCCTGATTTCCCACCGGTGTCCCTGGACCCTCCTGCATCCCCCCCAGCATCTTCTTCTGGGAAGAAAATGGCGGGCGCAGTGTGCCCGCTGACATCTGCCGGCTGGCACAAGACAACAATAGGAAGTTTTTCCTATTGGTTCATTTTGATCACTGTGATAGACCCTATCACAGTGATCAAAATAAAAAAATAGTAAATCAAATCCCCCTTTATCACCGCTTTAGGTAGGGAAAAATAATTAAAAAGTATGTATTTCCATTTTTCCATTAGGGTTGGGGTTATGGTTGGGCTTATACACTGCTCAAAAAAATAAAGGGAAGACTAAAATACCACATCCTAGATATCTCTGAATGAAATATTCCAGTTGCAAATTTTTATTCATTGCTTAGTGGAATGTGTTCAGAACAATAAAGCATAACAATTATCAATGTAAATCAAAATGAATATCCCATGGAGGTCTGGATTTGGAATGATACTCAGTGGAAAATCAAATTACAGGCTGATCCAACTTCAGTAGAAATGCCTCATGACAAGGAAAAGATGCTCAGTATTGTGTGTGGCCTCCATGTGCTTGTATGACCTCCCTACAACGCCTGGGCATGCTCCTGATGAGGCGGCGGATGGTCTCCTGAGGGATCTCCTCCCAGACCTGAACTAAAGCATCAGTCAACTCTTGGACAGTCTGTGGTACAACGTGACGTTGGTGGATGGAGCCAGACATGATGTCCCAAATGTGCTCAATCGGATTCAGGTCGGGCCTGTCTATAGCTTCAATGCCTTCATCTTGCAGGAACTGCTGACACACTCCAGCCACATGAGGTCTGGCATTGTCCTGCATTAGGAGGAACCCAGGGCCAACTGCACCAGCATATGGTCTCACAAGGGGTCTGAGGATCTCATCTCGGTACCTAATGGCAGTCAGGCTACCTCTGGCGAGCACATGGAGAGCTGTGCGGCCCTCCAAAGAAATGCCACCCCACACCATTACTGACCCACTGCCAAACCGGTCATGCTGTAGGATGTTGCAGGCAGCAGATCGCTCTCCATGGTGTCTCCAGAATCTGTCACGTCTGTCACATGTGCTCAGTGTGAACCTGCTTTCATCTGTGAAGAGCACAGGGAACCAGTGGGGAATTTGCCAATCCTGGTGTTCTGTGGCAAATGCCAAGCATCCTGCACGGTGTTGGGCTGTGAGCACAACCCCCATCTGTGGACGTTGGGCCCTCAGTCCATCGTCATGGAGTCGGTTTCTAACCGTTTGTACAGACACATACACATTTGTGGCCTGCTGGAGGTCATTTTGCAGGGCTCTGGCAGTGCTCCTCCTGTTCCTCCTTGCACAAAGGGAGAGGTAGCGGTCCTGCTGCTGGGTTGTTGCCCTCCTACAGCCCCCCCCACATCTCAAGGTGTACTGACTTGTGTCCTGGTAGCGCCTCCAGCCTCTGGACACTACGCTGACAGACACAGCAAACCTTCTTGCCACAGCTCGCATTGATGTGCCATCCTGGATGAGCTGCACTACCTGAGCCACTTGTGTTGGTTGTAGAGTCCGTCTCATGCTACCACGAGTGTGAAAGCACAACCAGCATTCAAAAGTGGCCAAAACATCAGCCAGAAAGCATTGGTTCTGAGATGTGGTCTGTGGTCCCCACCTGCAGAGCCACTCCTTTATTGAGGGTGTCTTGATAATTGCCAATAATTTCCATCTGTTGTCTATTCCATTTGCTCAACAGCCTGTGACATTGATTGTCAATCAGTGTTGCTTCCTAAGTGGACAGTTTGATTTCACAGAAGTTTGATTTACTTGGAGTTATATTCTGTTGTTTAAGTGTTCCCGTTATTTTTTTCAGCAGTGTAGTTGGAGTTGGGCTAAAGTTAAGGTTTGGGCTAGGGTTGGGATTACAGTTAGGGTTGAGATTAGGGTTAGGTTTCTGGTTAGGGCTGGGATTGGAATTGGGGTGTTCCACTGTTTAGGCACATCAGGAGGTCTCCAAACACGGCATGGCGCCACCATTGATTCCAGCCAATTTTGTGTTCAAAAAGTCAAACGGTGCTCCCTCCCTTCTGAGCCCTGCCATGCGCTCAAACAGTGGCTTTCCCCCACAAACGGGGTAGTGACGTACTCAGGAGAAATTGCACAACAAATTTTGTGGTCCATTTTCTCCTGATTCCCTTGTGAAAATAAAAAATTGGTTCCAAAGTAAATTTTTTGTGGCAAAAGTAAAATGTTCATTTTTTTCCTTCCACATTGAATGTGGTTTTGAGCACCTTGAGGGCTGCAGTGTTTAGTATGGGGTCACTTTTGGGTATTTTCTGTTATACTGACCCCCCTAACTCACTTCAAATATGATGTGCTCCCTAAAAAAATCGTTTTGTAATTTTTGTTGAAAAACTTTTAACCCTTATAACTTCATAAGAAAAAAAAGTTTCCAAAATTGTGCTGATGTAAAGAAGACGTGTGGGAAATGTTATTAACTATTTTGTGCCATATAATTAAAAGTTTGAAAATTGCAAACTTTCAAAATTTTTGCCAAATTTCTGTTTTCTTTCATAAACACAAGTCATATAATTTTTTTTACCACTGACATGAAGTACAATATGTCATGAAAAAACAATCTCAGAATCAGTGGGATGCGCTGAAGCATTCCAGAGTTATTACCTCATAAAGGGACAGTGGTCAGAACTGCAAAACATGGCCTGGTCATTAAGTACCAAGTTGGCTCTGTCACTAAGAGGTTAAAAAGAGAAAACACAGTTGTCTGACAATAAATGGCTTCACCCAACCACTGACCAGGAGTGGAGAAAAAGGTTTGGTGTTATCATTCATATTCTCTGAAAAGATGCAAAAAAGGGAAAAATTCTGCCGGGGTGTGTAAACTTTTGAGCACAACTGTGTGTGTGTGTATATATATATATATATATATATATATCAGTGAGTTAGTCCTGGTGGCCATTAGCCTGTGGGACTGCGGGGTTAGATTATGTTCTATGGGGGGGGCTACATTATATTCCATGAGGGTCTGCTTTATACTCTGTGGGGGGAGGCTGCATCATACCCTATGAGGGGGCAGCATTGTACTTTATGAGGGGGGCTGCATTATATTGTGTGTGTGGGGGGCTGCATTATACTCTGTGGGCTACATTATATTCTATGGGGGGCTGCATTATACTATATGAGGGGGGCTGTATTATACCCTATGAGGGGGCTACCCCACCCCCCTGCTACATAATTAAGACGGGTACTAGCTTATATTGTACCCTGACATTAGCGTGTTTTACCGCACAATTGGTGGTCTTGGATTTATTTCTATGTAGCTGCATAGTGGCCCCAAGGTGCTCCAGTCCGACACAGTTACGATCCATAACAGAACTAGATTCCCCCACACACATTTCTCCCATGATTGTCTCCTCGCCATAGAACCTCTTGCAGAATTATCTCTAAACACATTATGAACTCCTTGCAGCACTTCCCATTTTCACAACAAAAATGATCCGAGTCAAAATACGATGCAATCCCTTCCCAAAACTATGAAAGCACGACACTCGCATCAGTGGGATCCGGGAGGCGACGCTCGCATCAGTGGGATCCGGGAGGCGATGCTCGCATCAGTGGGATCCGTGAGGCAACGCTCGCATCAGTGGGATCCGAGAGGCGACGCTCGCATCAGCGGGATCCGGGAGGCGACGCTCGCATCAGCGGGATCCGAGAGGCGACGCTCGCATCAGCGGGATCCGAGAGGCGACGCTCGCATCAGTGGGATCCGGGAGGAGACGCTCGCATCAGTGGGACCCGGGAGGCGACGCTCACATCAGTGGGATCCGGGAGGCGACGCTCGCATCAGTGGGATCCGGGAGGAGACGCTCGCATCAGTGGGATCCGGGAGGAGACGCTCGCATCAGTGGGATCTGAGAGGCGACGCTCGCATCAGTGGGACCCGGGAGGCGACGCCCGCATCAGTGGGATCCGGGAGGCGACGCTCAAATCAGTGGGATCCGAGAGGCGACGCTCGCATCGGTGGGATCCGGGAGGAGACGCTCGCATCAGTGGGATCCAGGAGGCGACGCTCGCATCAGTGGGATCTGAGAGGCGACGCTCGCATCAGTGGGACCCGGGAGGCGACGCTCGCATCAGTGGGATCCGGGAGGCGACGCTCGCATCAGTGGGATCCGGGAGGAGACGCTCGCATCAGTGGGATCCGGGAGGCGACGCTCGCATCAGTGGGATCCGGGAGGAGACGCTCGCATCAGTGGGATCCGGGAGGCGACGCTCGCATCAGTGGGATCCGGGAGGAGACGCTCGCATAAGTGGGATCCGGGAGGCGACGCTCACATCAGTGGGATCCGAGAGGCGACGCTCGCATCAGTGGGATCCGGGAGGCGACGCTCACATCAGTGGGATCCGGGAGGCGACGCTCGCATCAGTGGGATCTGAGAGGCGACGCTCGCATCAGTGGGATCCGGGAGGAGACGCTCGCATCAGTGGGATCCCGGAGGTGAAGCTCGCATCAGTGGGATCCCGGAGGCGACGCTCACATCAGTGGGATCCGGGAGGCGACGCTCGCAACAGTGGGATCCGGGAGGAGACGCTCGCATCAGTGGAATCCCGGAGGTGAAGCTCGCATCAGTGGGATCCCGGAGGCGACGCTCACATCAGTGGGATCCGGGAGGCGACGCTCGCATCAGTGGGATCCGGGAGGAGACGCTCGCATCAGTGGAATCCCGGAGGTGAAGCTCGCATCAGTGGGATCCCGGAGGCGACGCTCACATCAGTGGGATCCGGGAGGCGACGCTCGCAGCAGTGGGATCTGGGAGGCGTCGCTCACATCAGTGGGATCTGGGAGGCGACACTAGCATCAGTGGGATCCGGGAGGTGACACTCTCCTTGGCAAACATCTGACCGTTCCCTCCAACATGTACCCTCCAACATGCGAGCAGGCGTCGCTCGCATCAGTGGGATCCGAGAGGCGACGCTCGCATCAGTGGGATCCGAGAGGCGACGCTCGCATCAGTAGGATCCGAGAGGCGACGCTCGCATCAGTGGGATCCGAGAGGCGACGCCCGCATCAGTGGGATCCGAGAGGCGACGCCCGCATCAGTGGGATCCGAGAGGCGACGCCCGCATCAGTGGGACCCGAGAGGCGACGCTCGCATCAGTGGGATCTGAGAGGCGACACTCGCATCAGCGGGATCCGAGAGGCGACGCTCGCATCAGCGGCATCCGAGAGACGACGCTCGCATCAGTGGGACCCGGGAGGCGACGCTCGCATCAGTGGGATCCGGGAGGCGACGCTCGCATCAGTGGGATCCGGGAGGAGACGCTCGCATCAGTGGGATCCGGGAGGAGACGCTCGCATCAGTGGGATCTGAGAGGCGATGCTCGCATCAGTGGGACCCGGGAGGCGACGCCCGCATCAGTGGGATCCGGGAGGCGACGCTCAAATCAGTGGGATCCGAGAGGCGACGCTCGCATCAGTGGGATCCGGGAGGAGACGCTCGCATCAGTGGGATCCAGGAGGCGACGCTCGCATCAGTGGGATCTGAGAGGCGACGCTCGCATCAGTGGGACCCGGGAGGCGACGCTCGCATCAGTGGGATCCGGGAGGCGACGCTCGCATCAGTGGGATCCGGGAGGAGACGCTCGCATCAGTGGGATCCGGGAGGCGACGCTCGCATCAGTGGGATCCGGGAGGAGACGCTCGCATCAGTGGGATCCGGGAGGCGACGCTCGCATCAGTGGGATCCGGGAGGAGACGCTCGCATAAGTGGGATCCGGGAGGCGACGCTCACATCAGTGGGATCCGAGAGGCGACGCTCGCATCAGTGGGATCCGGGAGGCGACGCTCACATCAGTGGGATCCGGGAGGCGATGCTCGCATCAGTGGGATCTGAGAGGCGACGCTCGCATCAGTGGGATCCGGGAGGAGACGCTCGCATCAGTGGGATCCCGGAGGTGAAGCTCGCATCAGTGGGATCCCGGAGGCGACGCTCACATCAGTGGGATCCGGGAGGCGACGCTCACATCAGTGGGATCCGGGAGGCGACGCTCGCAACAGTGGGATCCGGGAGGAGACGCTCGCATCAGTGGAATCCCGGAGGTGAAGCTCGCATCAGTGGGATCCCGGAGGCGACGCTCACATCAGTGGGATCCGGGAGGCGACGCTCGCATCAGTGGGATCCGGGAGGAGACGCTCGCATCAGTGGAATCCCGGAGGTGAAGCTCGCATCAGTGGGATCCCGGAGGCGACGCTCACATCAGTGGGATCCGGGAGGCGACGCTCGCAGCAGTGGGATCCGGGAGGCGTCGCTCACATCAGTGGGATCTGGGAGGCGACACTAGCATCAGTGGGATCCGGGAGGTGACACTCTCCTTGGCAAACATCTGACCGTTCCCTCCAACATGTACCCTCCAACATGCGAGCAGGCGTCGCTCGCATCAGTGGGATCCGAGAGGCGACGCTCGCATCAGTGGGATCCGAGAGGCGACGCTCGCATCAGTAGGATCCGAGAGGCGACGCTCGCATCAGTGGGATCCGAGAGGCGACGCCCGCATCAGTGGGATCCGAGAGGCGACGCCCGCATCAGTGGGATCCGAGAGGCGACGCCCGCATCAGTGGGACCCGAGAGGCGACGCTCGCATCAGTGGGATCTGAGAGGCGACACTCGCATCAGCGGGATCCGAGAGGCGACGCTCGCATCAGCGGCATCCGAGAGGCGACGCACGCATCACGCTCACATCAGTGGGATCCGAGAGCCGACGCTCGCATCAGTGGGATCCGGGAGGCGACGCTCGCATCAGTGGATCCGAGAGGCGACGCTCGCATCAGTGGGATCCGAGAGGCGACGCTCGCATCAGTGGGATCCGAGAGGCGACGCTCGCATCAGTGGGATCCGAGAGGCGACGCTCGCATCAGTGGGATCCGAGAGGCGACGCTCGCATCAGTGGGATCCGAGAGGCGACGCTCGCATCAGTGGGATCCGAGAGGCGACGCTCGCATCAGTGGGATCCGAGAGGCGTCGCGCGCATCAGTGGGATCCGAGAGGCGACGCCCGCATCAGTGGGATCCGGGAGGTGACACTCTCCTTGGCAAACATCTGACCGTTCCCTCCAACATGCGAGCAGGCGTCGCTCGCATCAGTGGGATCCGAGAGGCGACGCTCGCATCAGTGGGATCCGAGAGGCGACGCTCGCATCAGTGGGATCCGAGAGGCGACGCCCGCATCAGTGGGATCCGAGAGGCGACGCCCGCATCAGTGGGATCCGAGAGGCGACGCCCGCATCAGTGGGATCCGAGAGGCGACGCCCGCATCAGTGGGATCCGAGAGGCGACGCCCGCATCAGTGGGACCCGAGAGGCGACGCCCGCATCAGTGGGACCCGGGAGGCGACGCCCGCATCAGTGGGACCCGGGAGGCGACGCCCGCATCAGTGGGACCCGGGAGGTGACACTCTCCTTGGCAAACATCTGACCGTTCCCTCCAACATGCGAGCAGGCGTCGCTCGCATCAGTGGGATCCGAGAGGCGACGCTCGCATCAGTGGGATCCGAGAGGCGACGCTCGCATCAGTGGGATCCGAGAGGCGACGCCCGCATCAGTGGGATCCGAGAGGCGACGCCCGCATCAGTGGGATCCGGGAGGTGACACTCTCCTTGGCAAACATCTGACCGTTCCCTCCAACATGCGAGCAGGCGTCGCTCGCATCAGTGGGATCCGAGAGGCGACGCTCGCATCAGTGGGATCCGAGAGGCGACGCTCGCATCAGTGGGATCCGAGAGGCGACGCCTGCATCAGTGGGATCCGAGAGGCGACGCTCGCATCAGTGGGATCCGAGAGGCGACGCCCGCATCAGTGGGATCCGAGAGGCGACGCCCGCATCAGTGGGATCCGAGAGGCGACGCCCGCATCAGTGGGATCCGAGAGGCGACGCCCGCATCAGTGGGACCCGAGAGGCGACGCCCGCATCAGTGGGACCCGGGAGGCGACGCCCGCATCAGTGGGACCCGGGAGGCGACGCCCACATCAGTGGAACCCGGGAGGCGACGCCCGCATCAGTGGGATCCGGGAGGCGACGCTCGCATCAGTGGGATCCGGGAGGCATCGCTCGCATCAGTGGGATCCGGGAGGAGATGCTCGCATCAGTGGGATCCGAGAGGCGACGCTCGCATCAGTGGGATCCGGGAGGCGACGCTCGCATCAGTGGGATCCGGGAGGCGACGCTCGCATCAGTGGGATCCGGGAGGCGACGCTCGCATCAGTGGGATCCGGGAGGCGTCGCTCGCATCAGTGGGATCCGGGAGGAGACGCTCGCACCAGTGGGATCCCGGAGGCGACGCTCACATCAGTGGGATCCGGGAGGCGACGCTCGCAACAGTGGGATCCCGGAGGCGTCGCTCGCATCAGTGGGATCCGGGAGGGGACGCTCGCATCAGTGGGATCCGAGAGGCGACGCTCGCATCAGTGGGATCCGAGAGGCGACGCTCGCATCAGTGGGATCCGAGAGGCGACGCTCGCATCAGTGGGATCCGAGAGGCGACGCTCGCATCAGTGGGATCCGAGAGGCGACGCTCGCATCAGTGGGATCCGGGAGGCGTCGCTCGCATCAGTGGGATCCGGGAGGCGACGCTCGCATCAGTGGGATCCGGGAGGCGACGCTCGCATCAGTGGGATCCGGGAGGCGACGCTCGCATCAGTGGGATCCGGGAGGCGTCGCTCGCATCAGTGGGATCCGGGAGGCGTCACTCGCATCAGTGGGATCCGGGAGGCGACACTAGCATCAGTGGGATCCGGGAGGCGACACTAGCATCAGTGGGATCCGGGAGGCGACACTAGCATCAGTGGGATCCGGGAGGCGACACTAGCATCAGTGGGATCCAGGAGGCGACACTAGCATCAGTGGGATCCAGGAGGTGACACTCTCCTTGGCAAACATCTGACCATTCCCTCCAACATGTTATAAGCAGGTTACTGATCAGAACCTCACACCCATCCCTACCCCAGGAGGCCCCTCGCGCCCATCCGGCTCCACTTGTCGCATAACATGATAAATCTATAATATTCATCCACAGTTACAAAGGAATCGCTGCAACTCAGGAAGTTTCTCTTTTCCTGACGACTTTTATTAAAAAACTATAATGTTTTTGTTTTTATTATTTTTGAAAACTTCAATAAAAATAAGAAAATAGTCACAGAGTAGTGAGCGCTGCTCTGGAGGAGACCGGAGTATAGATGACAATATAAGGGTAGAAGAATGCTCCTTTGGAAGAGACCGGAGTATAGATGATGATATAAGGGCAGAGTAGTGAGCGCTGCTCTGGAGGAGACCGGAGTATAGATGACAATGTAATGGCAGAGGAGGGAGCGCTGCTCTGGAAGAGACCGGAGTATAGATGATGATATAAGGGGAAAGTAATGAGTGCTGCTCTGGAGGAGACCGTATTATAGATGACGATAAGGGCAGAGGAGTGAGTGCTACTCTGGAGGAGACCGGAGTATAGATGACAATATAAGTGTAGAAGAGTGCTGATTTGGAAGAGACCGGAGTATAGATGATGATATAAGGGCAGAGTAGTGAGCGCTGCTCTGGAGGAGACCGGAGTATAGATGACGATTTAAGGGCGGAATAGTGAGCGCTGCTCTGGAGGAGACTGGAGTATAGATAACGATATAAGGGCAGAGGAGTGAGCGCTGCTCTGGAGGAGACCGGAGTATAGATGACAATGTAATGGCAGAGGAGGGAGCCCTGCTCTGGAGGAGACCGGAGTATAGATGACGATATAAGGGCAAAGTAATGAGTGCTGCTCTGGGGGATGCCGTATTATAGATTACGATATAAGGGCAGAGTTGTGAGCGCTGCTCTGGAGGAGACCGAAGTATAGATGACGATATAAGGGCAAAGTAACGAGTGCTGCTCTGGGGGATGCCGTATTATAGATGACGATATAAGGGCAGAGGAGGGAGCGCTGCTCTGGAGGAGACCGGAGTATAGATGACAATGTAATGGCAGAGTTGTGAGCGCTGCTCTGGAGGAGACCGAAGTATAGATGACGATATAAGGGCAAAGTAATGAGTGCTGCTCTGGGGGATGCCGTATTATAGATGACGATATAAGGGCAGAGGAGTGAGCGCTGCTCTGGAGGAGACCGAAGTATAGATGACGATATAAGGGCAGAGGAGTGAGTGCTGCTCTGGAGGAGACCAGAGTATAGATGACAATGTAATGGCAGAGTGGTGAGTGCTGCTCAGGATAAGCGACCCTTATACGCAGGTGCGTGGCAGCTGGAGAGGACGCTCACTCTGTATTCATCCTTCATGAATCACATTTATTTCATTTTAAGTCCATGGGAAATAAGTGGTCTGCAGGAATCGTTACACCACGGGTGGAGAGGAGCGCGTGTCCCCCCTGGGAGCCCCTAATAGTGCAGTCCCTCAGTTCAAGCTTGTAGCTTCCAGCTCATCCAGGAAGCGGCGGCATTTCCCCATCAAGACTTTAATGGCCTCTGTGAGCAGCGTGTCCGGCGCCAGGATCCCCGACGATTCTACAGAGACTAAAAAGACACAAGGTCACAATAATGCAAAGCCCATCAGGTATCACCAGGGCCCGGCAAGACCAGTGTGGCCCCTCCTGATGGCACGTGCTTTATGGCTGCCCTTGTGATCAGCCATCTACCACTGAGCCGCGGGCGGGCAGATGAGGTCTGGTGTCGGGGCTGCGGGCGGACAGACGAGGTCTGGTGTCGGGGCCGCGGGCAGGCAGACGAGGTCTGGTGTCGGGGCCGCGGGCGGGCAGACGAGGTCTGGTGTCGGGGCCGCGGGCGGGCAGACGAGGTCTGGTGTCGGGGCCGCGGGCAGGCAGACGAGGTCTGGTGTCGGAGCCGCGGGCGGGCAGACGAGGTCCATGGTCTGTACACGGGCGACATTCTACTACAGGGCACCAGGACATCACCCCCCATACACTGCAGTCACACACACACACACCCCCCCATACACTGCAGTCTCACACACACCCCATACACTGCAGTCACACACACACACACCCCCCCCCCCCATACACTGCAGTCTCACATACACACCCCATACACTGCAGTCACCCCCCCCATACACTGCACCCACACACACTATACACTGCAGTCACCCACCTCCTATACACTGCAGTCACACACACACACACACCCCTCCTATTCCCTGCAGTCACACACCCCCATACACTGCAATTACACACACCCATACACTGCACACACACACACCCCATACACTGCAGTCATCCCCCCATACACTGCACACACACACACTATACACTGCAGTCACCCACCTCCTATACACTGCAGACACACACACACACACACCCCCCCATACACTGCAGTCTCACACACACACCCCATACACTGCAGTCACCCCCCCATACACTGCACCCACACACACTATACACTGCAGTCACCCACCTCCTATACACTGCAGTCACACACACCCATACACTGCAGTCACACCCCCCCTATACACTGCAATTACACACACCCATACACTGCACACACACACACACCCATACACTGCACACACACCCCATACACTGCAGTCACCCCCCCCATACACTGCGCACACACACTATACACTGCAGTCACCCCCCCCCATACACTGCGCACACACACACACACACTATACACTGCAGTCACCCACCTCCTATACACTGCAGTCACACACACACACCCCTCCTATTCCCTGCAGTCACACACCCCCTATACACTGCAATTACACCCCCCCTATACACTGCAATTACACACACCCCATACACTGCAATTACACACACCCTATACACTGCCATCAGTCACACACCCCTCCTATACACTGCAGTCGCACACACACCCTATACACTGCAGTCAGTCACACACACCCCGTATACACTACAGTCACCCCCCCTATACACTGCAGTCAGTCACACACTGTACACTGCAGTCAGTCACACCCCCCCTACACACTGCAGTCACACACACAGCCATCTACATTGTGGGCCGGAGCAGACCCTCGCTCCGTTGCAGAGTCCCCACTCACTGATGACACCACACTGAGTACACCCTCCTTAGGATGTTGGTGCTGACTCCTTGTATGGTTCCCACCATTCAACACCCGATCACTGGGCACCAAACACGCACCGCTGTTCCAGGACCACCGGACCCCAGACACGGCCTCCGCTCACCACTGCAGCACTATCCTCTGCTGCCCCCCCCCCAAGCCGCAGGTCATAGAGATCAGACACGGTCACATGACGGAGGGAGAAGCGCAGCACAGTCACGTGTCCCGCGGCTCGGACCAGGGGGCTACGTACTCTCCAGGGCTGAAGCAGATCTCGCACTAGTATCCCATGGGCCACCACAATGCTCGGCGGCCGCCAAACTTCTGCGGTTCTTCTGCTGCCTCACATGCGGGGAGATCGTGATACCATATCAAGCTCATGCGGAGACTTACCTGACGTGACACCCCCCTCCCCCGCAGCTCGCGTAGGGGGGGGGGGGCTTATCTCACGTGACCCCCACAGCTCGCACAGCGGCTTAGTGACCTTACATGGAGGTGGATTCTTGCTTTCCCACAGCAGGGGCCACGTACCTGGGGCCCAGCAGTGGCCTACCGTCTGACCCAGACATGTAGGGTGTCAATCAGGGCAGCGTCACCTTATACCACTCCTGTGCCATCCACACTGGGGCGAAACGTGTCATGTACCCAAGGGCCACAGTAAGGGGCCCGGCCGTGCACTTACAGATGAAGTGGTCACGCACTCGTCCCATCTTCACCAACTTCTTCAGGTCGTCGTGGCGGAAGATCTCTCTGCTGCCGGTGTCCCTCCGCGCATTCTCCACCCGCGCCGTCCTCTTCCCTGGGGACGAGGAGGTTGTAATGGGGCGAGGAGCCAGCGTTCGGGTCACAACTACACACGGACACCCACCTTTCACAGCATCCACGGCAATGACCCCAGGGGAGAAACATCTCTGCAGTCTGTCTGCCAGCTCGCCCTCCACGGGGCACAGCAGGGAGATCTCCGGTAGGAGGCGGTAACTGGCCGTGGCCACCGGCGAGAACTTGGCGTGATCCTTCCCTGGAGGACACAACCACCAGTGTCAGCACGGCTCCTGAAGAGCGGTCTCATCCCACCCCTCACTCACCGATGCCTTTCACACAGTGCATGACCACGTGTATCTCCTGTCCGGGCCGCAGCTGGGCGATCAGGATGTCGGGGTGCACGGGCCGCGGGGGGTCAGTCTCTGGGAACAGGTCGGCCTGGTTACCCTGTGGCAGCCACTTCATGTGACTGGTGTACACTGGGGGGGGGGGGGGGGAAGGGGGCGTTAGATGCAGCAGAGCCGAGCGCAGAGGACGCCCCACGTCACTCACCTCTGTGGTCGCGGTACAGTTCATTGGGGTCGGAGGAATCCTTGGAGGCGCGGAGGTTCCGGGAGCAGCGGACGCTCAGCTCAAAATGCAGGGTGTCAATGTCTGTACCCTCAGCGTCTCCTGTGGAAGAGGAGGCAGGGGCTGAAACGGGGGAAGGTGGGAGCGGGCATGAGTGGGATTGGGGGGGGGGGGCTAAAAGACACCACAGTGGGGAGAGGAGGGGGGGAGCTGATATTGCCATCTGGGGGGGAAGGCAGGGTCTGAAGATGCCACAGTAAGGGGGGGGGGGGGGGGGAAGAGGCTGAAGATACCACAGTAAAGGGGGGGAGGGGCTGAAGATACCACAGTAAAGGGGGGGAGGGGCTGAAGATGCCACAGTAAAGGGGGGGGGGAAGGGGCTGAAGATGCCACAGTAAAGGGGGGGGGGGGGGGGAAGGGGCTGAAGATGCCACAGTAAAGGGGGGGGGGGGGGGAAGGGGCTGAAGATGCCACAGTAAAGGGGGGGGGGGGGAGAAGGGGCTGAAGATGCCACAGTAAAGGGGGGGGGGGGGAGAAGGGGCTGAAGATGCCACAGTAAAGGGGGGGGGGGGGGGGGAGAAGGGGCTGAAGATGCCACAGTAAAGGGGGGGGGGGGAGAAGGGGCTGAAGATGCCACAGTAAAGGGGGGGGGGGGGGGGGGGGAAGGGGCTGAAGATGCCACAGTAGAGGGGGGGGGGGGGAAGGGGCTGAAGATGCCACAGTAAAGGGGGGGGGGGGGGAAGGGGCTGAAGATGCCACAGTAAAGGGGGGGGGGGGAAGGGGCTGAAGATGCCACAGTAAAGGGGGGGGGCTGAAGATGCCACAGTAAGGGGGGGGGGGGAAGGGGCTGAAGATGCCACAGTAAGGGGGGGGGGGGGGGGAAGGGGCTGAAGATGCCACAGTAAGGGGGGGGGGAAGGGGCTGAAGATGCCACAGTAAGGGGGGGGGGAAGGGGCTGAAGATGCCACAGTAAGGGGGGGGGGGAGGGGCTGAAGATGCCACAGTAAGGGGGGGGGGGAAGGGGCTGAAGATGCCACAGTAAGGGGGGGGGGGAAGGGGCTGAAGATGCCACAGTAAGGGGGGGGGGGGAAGGGGCTGAAGATGCCACAGTAAGGGGGGGGGGGAAGGGGCTGAAGATGCCACAGTAAGGGGGGGGGGGGAAGGGGCTGAAGATGCCACAGTAAGGGGGGGGGGGAAGGGGCTGAAGATGCCACAGTAAGGGGGGGGGGAAGGGGCTGAAGATGCCACAGTAAGGGGGGGGGGGGAAGGGGCTGAAGATGCCACAGTAAAGGGGGGGGGCTGAAGATGCCACAGTAAAGGGGGGGGGCTGAAGATGCCACAGTAAGGGGGGGGGGGGAAGGGGCTGAAGATGCCACAGTAAGGGGGGGGGGGGGGAAGGGGCTGAAGATGCCACAGTAAGGGGGGGGGGGAAGGGGCTGAAGATGCCACAGTAAGGGGGGGGGGGAAGGGGCTGAAGATGCCACAGTAAGGGGGGGGGGAGGGGCTGAAGATGCCACAGTAAGGGGGGGGGGGAAGGGGCTGAAGATGCCACAGTAAGGGGGGGGGGGGAAGGGGCTGAAGATGCCACAGTAAGGGGGGGGGGGGAAGGGGCTGAAGATGCCACAGTAAGGGGGGAGGGGCCTGAAGATGCCACAGTAAGGGGGGAGGGGCCTGAAGATGCCACAGTAAGGGGGGAGGGGAGGGAGGGGCTGAAGATGCCACAGTAAGGGGGAGGAGAGGGAGGGGCTGAAGATGCCACAGTAAGGGGGGAGAGGCCGGAAGATGCCACAGTAAGGGGGGAGGGGCCTGAAGATGCCACAGTAAGGGGGGAGGGGCCTGAAGATGCCACAGTAAGGGGGGAGGGGGCTGAAGATGCCACAGTAAGGGGGGAGGGGGCTGAAGATGCCACAGTAAGGGGGGAGGGGGCTGAAGATGCCACAGTAAGGGGGGAGGGGGCTGAAGATGCCACAGTAAGGGGAGGAGGAGAGGGAGGGGCTGAAGATGCCACAGTAAGGGGAGGAGGAGAGGGAGGGGCTGAAGATGCCACAGTAAGGGGAGGAGGAGAGGGAGGGGCTGAAGATGCCACAGTAAGGGGGGAGGAGAGGGAGGGACTGAAGATGCCACAGTAAGGCTATGTGCACACGTTGCGGATTCCGCTGCGGTTTTTTCCGCGCGGAAACGCAGGTAAAACCGCAGGTAAAGTGACCTGCGGTTTTCCTGCGGTTTGGTGTGCGGTTTTGCCCTGCGGTTTCACACCTCTACTATGGTAGAGGTATGAAACCGCTGCAGAAACCGCACAAACAATTGACATGCTGCGGTTTGTAAACCGCAGCAAAACCGCGTGGAAAAAAACGCACCGTCAGCACAGCGTTTGTGAAACCCCATAGGGTTTCATTGTACTGTACTTGATCAGCGGAACTGCTGCGTTTCCGCAGCGGCAAAACCGCTGCGGAAACGCAGCAGAAACCGCACCGTGTGCACACAGCCTAAGGGGGGAGGAGAGGGAGGGGCTGAAGATGCCACAGTAAGGGGAGAGGAGAGGGAGGGGCTGAAGATGCCACAGTAAGGGGAGAGGAGAGGGAGGGGCTGAAGATGCCACAGTAAGGGGGGAGGAGAGGGAGGGGCTGAAGATGCCACAGTAAGGGGGGAGGAGAGGGAGGGGCTGAAGATGCCACAGTAAGGGGGGAGGAGAGGGAGGGGCTGAAGATGCCACAGTAAGGGGGGAGGAGAGGGAGGGGCTGAAGATGCCACAGTAAGGGGAGGAGGAGAGGGAGGGGCTGAAGATGCCACAGTAAGGGGAGGAGGAGAGGGAGGGGCTGAAGATGCCACAGTAAGGGGAGGAGGAGAGGGAGGGGCTGAAGATGCCACAGTAAGGGGAGGAGATGGAGGGGCTGAAGATGCCACAGTAAGGGGAGAGGAGAGGGAGGGGCTGAAGATGCCACAGTAAGGGGAGAGGAGAGGGAGGGGCTGAAGATGCCACAGTAAGGGGGGAGGAGAGGGAGGGGCTGAAGATGCCACAGTAAGGGGGGAGGAGAGGGAGGGGCTGAAGATGCCACAGTAAGGGGAGAGGAGAGGGAGGGGCTGAAGATGCCACAGTAAGGGGAGAGGAGAGGGAGGGGCTGAAGATGCCACAGTAAGGGGAGAGGAGAGGGAGGGGCTGAAGATGCCACAGTAAGGGGAGAGGAGAGGGAGGGGCTGAAGATGCCACAGTAAGGGGAGAGGAGAGGGAGGGGCTGAAGATGCCACAGTAAGGGGAGAGGAGAGGGAGGGGCTGAAGATGCCACAGTAAGGGGAGAGGAGAGGGAGGGGCTGAAGATGCCACAGTAAGGGGAGAGGAGAGGGAGGGGCTGAAGATGCCACAGTAAGGGGAGAGGAGAGGGAGGGGCTGAAGATGCCACAGTAAGGGGGGAGGAGAGGGAGGGGCTGAAGATGCCACAGTAAGGGGGGAGGAGAGGGAGGGGCTGAAGATGCCACAGTAAGGGGAGGAGATGGAGGGGCTGAAGATGCCACAGTAAGGGGAGAGGAGAGGGAGGGGCTGAAGATGCCACAGTAAGAGGGGAGAGGAGAGGGAGGGGCTGAAGATGCCACAGTAAGAGGGGAGAGGAGAGGGAGGGGCTGAAGATGCCACAGTAAGGGGGGAGGAGAGGGAGGGGCTGAAGATGCCACAGTAAGGGGAGAGGAGAGGGAGGGGCTGAAGATGCCACAGTAAGGGGGGAGGAGAGGGAGGGGCTGAAGATGCCACAGTAAGGGGGGAGGAGAGGGAGGGGCTGAAGATGCCACAGTAAGGGGAGAGGAGAGGGAGGGGCTGAAGATGCCACAGTAAGGGGGGAGGAGAGGGAGGGGCTGAAGATGCCACAGTAAGGGGAGGAGGAGAGGGAGGGGCTGAAGATGCCACAGTAAGGGGGGAGGAGAGGGAGGGGCTGAAGATGCCACAGTAAGGGGGGAGGAGAGGGAGGGGCTGAAGATGCCACAGTAAGGGGAGGAGGAGAGGGAGGGGCTGAAGATGCCACAGTAAGGGGGGGGAGGGGCGAATGTGCCGGGGGCACCAGGGTCCGCCATTACCTGAGCTCCGGTACTCGAACAGTCGGGGGTCGGCGCGGATAGGGATGAGTCCCAGGCGGTGGGCCAGGATCTCGTCTTGGATGATGGACGTGTTCTTGTACACATAGACCTTCTCCACAGCCATGGTGGGGACCTGGGGGAGGAGCCATGTCACATGGGTGTGTCCATTCTGCGGTCATGTGACTGACAACTACTAACCTCCGCCAGCAGGATGCGTCTAAACGCGTTTGCCAAAGCGGCATCGATTCCAACCATATCGAACTCCAGTGCGTCGTCCTCCATCCTGACCACGTCCACCCGGAACCGCTGAGAAAGGGACACGTCAACAGGGCAGCGCAAGTATGTGAACCCCCCCCCAGCAGGCCCCTCCCCCAGCACTCACCTGCTGAAACTTGCGCAGGTCCCAGCTGTCCTCATAGCCGGGGTAATTCCCGGGGAAGTCAGTGCTGTGCACCTGCGGGGAGGAGCAAAGAGGGGAGGAATGTAGTGCAGCACCAGGAGGAAAGAACGTGGGGGGCACAGACAGACCGAGGGGGGCGTGGGAGAGACGGCCATGGGGGGTGCGCGCAGAGGGGGACAGGCCATGGGGGGCGTCGCGGGGTGGACAGGCCATGGGGGGTGCGCGCAGAGGGGGACAGGCCATGGGGGGTGCGCGCAGAGGGGGACAGGCCATGGGGGGTGCGCGCAGAGGGGGACAGGCCATGGGGGGTGCGCGCAGAGGGGGACAGGCCATGGGGGGTGCGCGCAGAGGGGGACAGGCCATGGGGGGTGCGCGCAGAGGGGGACAGGCCATGGGGGGTGCGCGCAGAGGGGGACAGGCCATGGGGGGCGTCGCGGGGTGGACAGGCCATGGGGGGTGCGCGCAGAGGGGGACAGGCCATGGGGGGTGCGCGCAGAGGGGGACAGGCCATGGGGGCGTCGCGGGGTGGACAGGCCATGGGGGGTGCGCGCAGAGGGGGACAGGCCATGGGGGGCGTCGCGGGGTGGACAGGCCATGGGGGGTGCGCGCAGAGGGGGACAGGCCATGGGGGGTGCGCGCAGAGGGGGACAGGCCATGGGGGCGTCGCGGGGTGGACAGGCCATGGGGGTGCGCGCAGAGGGGGACAGGCCATGGGGGGCGTCGCGGGGTGGACAGGCCATGGGGGGTGCGCGCAGAGGGGGACAGGCCATGGGGGCGTCGCGGGGTGGACAGGCCATGGGGGGTGCGCGCAGAGGGGGACAGGCCATGGGGGGCGTCGCGGGGTGGACAGGCCATGGGGGGTGCGCGCAGAGGGGGACAGGCCATGGGGGGCGTCGCGGGGTGGACAGGCCATGGGGGGTGCGCGCAGAGGGGGACAGGCCATGGGGGCGTCGCGGGGTGGACAGGCCATGGGGGGTGCGCGCAGAGGGGGACAGGCCATGGGGGGCGTCGCGGGGTGGACAGGCCATGGGGGGTGCGCGCAGAGGGGGACAGGCCATGGGGGGCGTCGCGGGGTGGACAGGCCATGGGGGGTGCGCGCAGAGGGGGACAGGCCATGGGGGGTGCGCGCAGAGGGGGACAGGCCATGGGGGGTGCGCGCAGAGGGGGACAGGCCATGGGGGCGTCGCGGGGTGGACAGGCCATGGGGGGTGCGCGCAGAGGGGGACAGGCCATGGGGGGTGCACGCAGAGGGGGACAGGCCATGGGGGTTGCGCGCAGAGGGGGACAGGCCATGGGGGCGTCGTGGGGTGGACAGGCCATGGGGGTGCGCGCAGAGGGGGACAGGCCATGGGGGGTGCGCGCAGAGGGGGACAGGCCATGGGGGCGTCGCGGGGTGGACAGGCCATGGGGGGTGCGCGCAGAGGGGGACAGGCCATGGGGGGCGTCGCGGGGTGGACAGGCCATGGGGGGTGCGCGCAGAGGGGGACAGGCCATGGGGGGTGCGCGCAGAGGGGGACAGGCCATGGGGGGTGCGCGCAGAGGGGGACAGGCCATGGGGGGTGCGCGCAGAGGGGGACAGGCCATGGGGGGTGCGCGCAGAGGGGGACAGGCCATGGGGGGTGCGCGCAGAGGGGGACAGGCCATGGGGGGCGTCGCGGGGTGGACAGGCCATGGGGGGTGCGCGCAGAGGGGGACAGGCCATGGGGGCGTCGCGGGGTGGACAGGCCATGGGGGGTGCGCGCAGAGGGGGACAGGCCATGGGGGGTGCGCGCAGAGGGGGACAGGCCATGGGGGCCCGCGGGGCGGGTGTACACAGTGGACCCCGTGTCCGTCCCCTCCGGAGTCTCTCACGTTGCGGATCCCGTATTCCTCCAGCAGCACGCGGCTCCTCATCTCCCGCACGGTGTCCGCCATGTCTGCGGAGGATCCGGTCTCGGCGCAGGCGCAGTGACAGCTGAGTGCCCGGATGTTGTTCCGCTCTCCAACAAATTAACGCCGGACGCAGTGAGTGAGGAACGCCGAGGCCCCGCCCCTTTACCACCCGGCCCCGCCCCTCCACGTCCTCAGCCTTGTTTACTTCCGGGTTCAGAGAGGAGGAGAGAGGAGCGGAAGAGACACCGGAGGAGCGGAGCACGGGGGGCGGCCCACAGGCTCACTGACGAGGAGGGGGCGCACGGTGTCGGTGACATTTTGGCTTTCGGGGCGCAGTGCACATGGCGGGCAGCCGGCCTCTCTCCACCGCAGACTGGGGCGCGTTTGATGACAACATGCAGGTAATGACCAGTTTTTGCCCTTTGGGGGAGGGCTGGAGGGGGGGGAGGTTTCCCTGGAGGGGGGGCTGGAGAGGGGGGAGGTTGGCCCCGGGGGGGAGGGCTGGAGGGGGGGGGACGTTGGCCCCGGAGGGGGGGGAGGGGTGAGGGGGGGACGTTGGCCCCGGGGGGAGGGCTGGAGGGGGGGAGGTTTCCCCGGAGGGGGGGGGAGGTTTCCCCGGAGGGGGGGGCTGGAGGGAGGTCCATCTGACGTGACATTATTGCAGGCCGGGGGCGGAGCCGCTGTGATTGACATGGAGAATATGGATGACACCTCCGGCTCCAGTTTTGAGGACATGGGGGAGATCCACCAGCGGATGAAGGAGGACGAGGAGGAGGTTGACGGAGACGCAGCGCCTGACGAGGGCGAGGAGGACGGCGCTTTCCTGGGGATGAAAGGCCTGAAGGGTCAGCTGGGCCGGCAGGTGGCAGATGAGGTGAGGGGCCGGTGTCCGGGGGCAGCCGCCATCTTGTATCTCTGTGTAACGTGTCGTCTCTCCCTCAGATGTGGCAGGCGGGGAAGAGACAGGCGACCAAAGCCTTCAGCCTCTACGCCAACATCGACATCCTGCGGCCATACTTCGACGTGGAACCTGCACAGGTCCGGAGCCGGTGAGTACGCCATGATGGTGGCAGACGTCGCCCCCTCATACACACAGGGCGGTATAATACATAGTGCACACTGCCATATAATGTGCACACGGGGCGGTATAATACATAGTGTACGCGGCCATGTACGCGGCCATATAATGTACACACGGGGCGGTATAATACATAGTGCACACTGCCATATAATGTGCACACGGGGGGGTATAATACATAGTGTACGCGGCCATATAATGTACACACGGGGGGGTATAATACATAGTGTACACTGCCATATAATGTGCACACGGGGCGGTATACTACATAGTTTACACGGCCATATAATGTGCACACGGGGCGGTATACTACATAGTTTACACGGCCATATAATGTGCACACGGGGCGGTATAATAGTGCACGCGGCCATATAATGTGCACACGGGGCGGTATAATATAGTGTATACTGCCATATAATGTGCACATGGGGCGGTATAATACATAGTGCACGCGGCCATATAATGTGCACACGGGGCGGTATAATACATAGTGCTCGCTGCCATATAATGTGCACACGGGGCGGTATAATACATAGTGCACGCTGCCATATAATGTGCACACGGGGCGGTATAATACATAGTGTATACTGCCATATAATGTGCACACGGGGCGGTATAATACATAGTGTACACTGCCATATAATGTGCACACGGGGCGGTATAATACATAGTGTACGCGGCCATATAATGTGCACATGGGGCGGTATAATACATAGTGTACACTGCCATATAATGTGCACACGGGGCGGTATAATATAGTGTATACTGCCATATAATGTGCACACGGGGCGGTATAATACATAGTGCTCGCTGCCATATAATGTGCACACGGGGCGGTATAATACATAGTGCACGCTGCCATATAATGTGCACACGGGGCGGTATAATACATAGTGTATACTGCCATATAATGTGCACACGGGGCGGTATAATACATAGTGTACACTGCCATATAATGTGCACACGGGGCGGTATAATACATAGTGTACGCGGCCATATAATGTGCACATGGGGCGGTATAATACATAGTGTACACTGCCATATAATGTGCACATGGGGCGGTATAATACATAGTGTACGCGGCCGTATAATGTGCACACGGGGCGGTATAATACATAGTGTACACTGCCATATAATGTGCACATGGGGGGGGTATAATTCATAGTGTACACTGCCATATAATGTGCACACGGGGCGGTATAATACATAGTGTACACTGCCATATAATGTGCACACGGGGCGGTATAATACATAGTGTACGCGGCCATATAATGTGCACATGGGGCGGTATAATACATAGTGTACACTGCCATATAATGTGCACATGGGGCGGTATAATACATAGTGTACGCGGCCGTATAATGTGCACACGGGGCGGTATAATACATAGTGTATACTGCCATATAATGTGCACACGGGGGGGTATAATACATAGTGTACGCTGCCATATAATGTGCACACGGGGTGGTATAATACATAGTGCACGCTGCCATATAATGTGCACACGGGGCGGTATAATACATAGTGCACGCTGCCATATAATGTGCACACGGGGCGGTATAATACATAGTGCACGCTGCCATATAATGTGCACACGGGGCGGTATAATACATAGTGCACGCTGCCATATAATTACACACGGGGGGATATAATGCATAGTGTACATTGCCATATAATGTGCACACAGGGCGGTATAATACATAGTGCACGCGGCCATATAATGTGCACACGGGGCGGTATAATACATAGTGCACGCGGCCATCTAATGTGCACACGGGGTGGTATAATAGTGCACGCGGCCATATAATGTACACACGGGGCGGTATAATATAGTGTATACTGCCATATAATGTGCACACGGGGCGGTATAATATAGTGTATACTGCCATATAATGTGCACACGGGGCGGTATAATACATAGTGCACACTGCCATATAATGTGCACACGTGGCGGTATAATACATAGTGCACACTGCCATATAATGTGCACACGTGGCGGTTTAATACATAGTGCACACTGCCATATAATGTGCACACGGGGCGGTATAATACATAGTGTACGCGGCCATATAATGTACACACGGGGCGGTATAACACAGTGTACGCGGCCATATAATGTGCACACGGGGCGGTATAATATAGTATATACTGCCATATAATGTGCACACGGGGCGGTATAATACATAGTGCACGCGGCCATATAATGTACACACGGGGCGGTATAATACATAGTACACGGGGCGGTATAATATAGTGTATACTGCCATATAATGTGCACACGGGGCGGTATAATATAGTGTATACTGCCATATAATGTGCACACGGGGCGGTATAATACATAGTGTACACTGCCATATAATGTGCACACCGGGCGGTATAATACATAGTGCACACTGCCATATAATGTGCACACGGGGCGGTATAATACATAGTGCACACTGCCATATAATGTGCACACGGGGCGGTATAATACATAGTGTACACTGCCATATAATGTGCACACGGGGCGGTATAATACATAGTGTACGCGGCCATATAATGTACACACGGGGAGGTATAATATAGCGTATACTGCCATATAATGTGCACATGGGGCGGTATAATATAGTGTATACTGCCATATAATGTGCACACGGGGCGGTATAATACATAGTGCACACTGCCATATAATGTGCACACGGGGCGGTATAATACATAGTGCACACTGCCATATAATGTGCACACGGGGCGGTATAATGCATAGTGCACGCGGCCATATAATGTGCACACGGGGCGGTATAATGCATAGTGTATGCGGCCATATAATGTACACACGGGGCGGTATAATATATAGCAATGTCTAAAAGTGTTGGCACCCTTGAAATTGTTCCAGAAAATTAAGTATTTCCCCTTCTTCCGTGACTGCACCGCCTGAGAGAAGTTTTCCGCCCATCAAGGACAGGAACCTACTGAATCAAAAGGGTCTGAGGGGTCTGAGCAAATTTCTGATACCTATGGCCTTCAAGATGGAGTCCATAAAATCGGCCATCATGATGCTGATCCCAGGTTGTTACGTGAGCGTCCTGGACTTGACGCTTACTACCACGTTCCCATTTGGTCAGAAGATCACCAGTTCCTGAGAGTAGCCGTGTACATAGACCAACAGATAGGTACTTTCAGTACAAGGCGTTACCCTTTGGGCTTTCCATGGCTCCGAGGGTATTCACGAAGGTCATGCTAGAGGTTACAGCACGTTCTTCGAGAACGGAATATACTAATTTTTCCGTACTTGGACAAATTTCTGGTAGGCAGATCAAGAGAAGACTGCAATCTCCGACTTATGTAAGTCGAGTCCAGTCTGATCCAACTGGGATGGATGCTGAATCTGGAGACATCAAAGCTGCATCCACAGAGAATTCAGTCCTTCTCGGGGCTTATTCTGGACTCCGGGAAACAGATAAGTCATCAGCCGGAGGAGAAGACCAAAGTTATAACCCTGGTATTAGCAGCAGTGACCAGGCCGGTTATGACTCTGAGGAAGGCAATGCCTGTGCTGGGGGCAATGACGTCCTGTATTCTGGCAGTGCAGTGGGTCCAGGTACCTGCAGCAGGATGTGTGAAGAGGCGAAAACAAGCTCAACGGCCAGTTAGACGGGAAGATCACACTTTCCCGAGTGACAATCTGCTCCGTGGCCTGGTGTCTGAAGTCAGAGACTCTGTCACAGGGAACTCCTTGGTCCTATCAAATCGTGGATGTAATTACAACAGATGGAAGGTTGGGGAGCACATCTTTGACTTTGCATAGTCCAGGGGGTCTGGTCAGAGGCAGAAAGACATCATTCATCAAACATGAAAGAGCTGCTTGCAATGAAGAATGCGGTGATGAGGCTCCTTCCGCAGCTGGAGGGACGTCATGTTCGGATCATGTCGGACAATCAGACAGTTGCCTACATCAACCATCAAGGGGGCACGAGATCCCGCTCCTTGGTGTTGGCGACAGGAGGGATCCTGCAGCTCACGGAGTACCGTCACTTGGCACTAACAGCGCTGCACGTAAGGGGGGAAGAAAACGACAGCAGACTTCCTCAGTCGAAATACACTAAAGCAGAGGGAATTGGAGCTGAATCCAGGAGTATTCCAGAAAGTAATGGATCAATGGGGACGGCCGGAGATGGATTTGTTTGCCAACTGGCGAAGCAAGAAAAACTATTCTGCTCTCTATATCCGAGAGAAAGTCCCTATGCAGCAGACTCTCTGCGAATTCCCTGGAACTTCAACCTCAACCCCCCCCTCTCCGTTAGTGATGATGCCCGCAGTGCTGAGGAAAATGCTGGAAGAGAGAGCAAAGGCCATTTTAACTGCTCCCTTTTGGCCCAAGACGCCATGGATCACATGGATGAGAAACATGTCCATGTCAGATCCCTGGGTCCTTCCAGATATCCCGTATCTTCTCAGCCAGGGCCTCTATCGCCCTCAGAGGTCATGCCTGCATTTAACGGCATGGATTTTGAGAGGTCGTTAATTCAGAAAGGCTTCTCCCAGGCCTTATTCTCTACTCTGTTTCAGAGCAGGAAGCCAATGATGACTAAAACTTATAGTAGGACTTGGGCAACATTTTTGACTAGTTTGGGACAATCCTGGGAGGGGTGTGTTCCAATGAAAGCCATACTAGTGTTCCTTCAGAAGTGGCGTTCTTAAGGTGCAAGGGTCGGCTCTAGGAGCCTTTTATAATTCTAATCTAGGTGCAGATAGGCGGATAACTACGGTATATTTGTAATGGAAATTGTAGTGCAATACGTATGGGTGTATGACCGGCAGTAAATTAACATCTGTCCTTAGACTGCAGCTCTTCACAAAGTTCCCAACATATGTTATCCTGTGAAAGGCAGTCTCCTGTCTTTCCAGGGGGCCTTACTGAGAACACACAAAGTGGAAACATTTCACACCTTCTGACTCTTTTGAAGAGGTGCTACATGCAGCCTTACACTGTCTGAGAAAGATCACACAAATACTGATCAGACGAAAATAATGTATTCATGGGTAAATAGCCATAATAAAGTCACAAACCTGTTGTGATTAGGTAACCGAGGAGGATAATGGGGGAATAGGCGAGATAACCAGAGAGGTTGGTAACTTAGCGGATTGCAGACCCCTAAACTGAAGACACAACTAGAATTAGCCGTGGAGCGTACCTACAATTCCCTAGACGCCTCGGCACAGCCAAAGAATTAACTAAGCCTAAAGAGAGAAAGGGGAAAGCTAAACTGCCCCGGAGTAGAACCCCAAAGGAAAAGATAGCCCCCGAACATATATTGTCGGTGAGACAAGATGAAAACCCAAACGCAGGCAGAAAAATAGACTGAGCAAATGATGGGCCCACACTGTCTAGATAGGACAGGAAAGATACTGTCAGCAATCACGCAAAAAAAGCCTAAGAAAAATCCAACACGTCTGATATGCAAAATTACTGAGGCCACACGACCTCTCCCCCCACTAGACCAGCATTCTGGTGTGAACTGGAAGCAAAAGATACTGATATAACAGGGGATTAGAAATACTGCAAAGACTGACATGAGCTGTGGCATATGAAACGGAGTCCAGCACAGGTCCCCGCAGGGAACCAGGCTGAACTCACACCAGCAGAGCAAAAATCAGAGAAAAGCACAAAATGAATCAAATGCAAAAAGATTCAAGCAGACAAATAACTTATCTGAAAGATGCAGGAGGCAAGCAGATTTCCAAAATGCTCAGGAAGCAAATCAATCACCAGCACCCACTGAGGGAAGGTTGCTCACTTAAATCTCCCCAGTCTGTAGCACCTGACCTCCAATCATCATCCTCAGGTGATTGACTTCTGTCAGCCAGACCAGCTCCATTACCAGCAGCAACCACCAGAGGGAGCCCAAACTCAGAAGCCAAGTCAAAGGTGTTCACAGCACAAACCAATAATTAGAATATTAATATGAGAGGCTGGTCTAGAAATCTGATCTCCAGGCTAAACCTATAAATTAGGCCATACACAGAGAAATTGGTTCACAGATTGAGGGCAGCCAAGCTGGTGTGTGTGCTCCATTTCATATTCCTCCCTTAGGAAACAGAATACCAGACTGCAAAGTTTAGATATTTCTGTAAGTTTTCTCACTTTTATTTTATAACTGTTTTGCATATTTGTCACTTTTTATTTCCATATTTTTATATCCTTTTATTGTAAGATCTGCACCTTTTCTATTCAAGCTTAAAACGTTAATAAGTCTGAACCTTATATGCTGTAATGAATCCACAGCCTTAGAGTGTGCGCTCCTGGTGATTGGCGGACAGTAGTAATATTTCCGGGACTCGTCGCCCGTGTGTTTGGTGAGTGGTGGCAGCGTGTATGAGCGGGGTGCGTGGTCTGTGTCGCGGTGTGATTTAGGTTCCCACTGCAGCATAGGACAGAGGGTGAATGCTGGACGGAGTAACTGGAGATGGATTAACCCTTGCAGGCACAACCCCAAGTCACGTGCTGAGAAGCGGGTACGAGACAAGATTTATTAACACTCCGTCAGGAACAATGTCATCACTAATGCGTTCAGGTACAATGCGCCTGTCAGGCACAGGCTAGAAAAATGCCTACAGTATCTAATTTTCTCAATTTCAGTGCTGTAAAAGTGGTCAGTGACCTTCATAGGGATGTAATAAGAGTACACAATATCGGGTGCTTAAAAAACCCATTTACTTACCATAAAAGTAATAACTCTAAAAGTACTGAGAGGGGTTCACACACTTATAGACCGCATAAACCTTGGCACGGTTCAGCAAAATAAACAGCCTTGATGGCATAACGATAAAACAAACAGCACTGTTCATACGAGTCCATTCCCTGCACAGTCCTTATGAGTCCATTCCCCGCAGGGTTCACCTGCAGTTCTCCCGCACAGTCCTCATGAGTCCATTCCCCGCAGGGTTCACCTGCAGTTCTCCCGCACAGTCCTCATGAGTCCATTCCCCGCAGGGTTCACCTGCAGTTCTCCCGCACAGTCCTCATGAGTCCATTCCCCGCAGGGTTCACCTGCAGTTCTCCCGCACAGTCCTCATGAGTCCATTCCCCGCAGGGTTCACCTGCAGTTCTCCCGCACAGTCCTCATGAGTCCATTCCCCGCAGGGTTCACCTGCAGTTCTCCCGCACAGTCCTCATGAGTCCATTCCCCGCAGGGTTCACCTGCAGTTCTCCCGCACAGTCCTCATGAGTCCATTCCCCGCAGGGTTCACCTGCAGTTCTCCCGCACAGTCCTCATGAGTCCATTCCCCGCAGGGTTCACCTGCAGTTCTCCCGCACAGTCCTCATGAGTCCATTCCCCGCAGGGTTCACCTGCAGTTCTCCCGCACAGTCCTCATGAGTCCATTCCCCGCAGGGTTCACCTGCAGTTCTCCCGCACAGTCCTCATGAGTCCATTCCCCGCAGGGTTCACCTGCAGTTCTCCCGCACAGTCCTCATGAGTCCATTCCCCGCAGGGTTCACCTGCAGTTCTCCCGCACAGTCCTCATGAGTCCATTCCCCGCAGGGTTCACCTGCAGTTCTCCCGCACAGTCCTCATGAGTCCATTCCCTGCAGGGTTCACCTGCAGTTCTCCCGCACAGTCCTCATGAGTCCATTCCCTGCAGGGTTCACCTGCAGTTCTCCCGCACAGTCCTCATGAGTCCATTCCCTGCAGGGTTCACCTGCAGTTCTCCCGCAGAGTTCACCTGCAGTTCTCCCGCACAGTCCTTATGAGTCCATTCCCTGCAGGGTTCACCTGCAGTTCTCCCGCAGAGTTCACCTGCAGTTCTCCCGCACAGTCCTTATGAGTCCATTCCCTGCAGGGTTCACCTGCAGTTCTCCCGCAGAGTTCACCTGCAGTTCTCCCGCACAGTCCTCATGAGTCCATTCCCTGCAGGGTTCACCTGCAGTTCTCCCGCAGAGTTCACCTGCAGTTCTCCCGCACAGTCCTTATGAGTCCATTCCCTGCAGGGTTCACCTGCAGTTCTCGCGCACAGTCCTCATGAGTCCATTCCCCGCAGGGTTCACCTGCAGTTCTCGCGCACAGTCCTCATGAGTCCATTCCCCGCAGGGTTCACCTGCAGTTCTCGCGCACAGTCCTCATGAGTCCATTCCCTGCAGGGTTCACCTGCAGTTCTCGCGCACAGTCCTCATGAGTCCATTCCCCGCTGGGTTCACCTGCAGTTCTCGCGCACAGTCCTCATGAGTCCATTCCCCGCAGGGTTCTCCCGCACAGTCCTTATGAGTCCATTCCCCGCAGGGTTCACCTGCAGTTCTCCCGCAGAGTTCACCTGCAGTTCTCCCGCACAGTCCTTATGAGTCCATTCCCCGCAGAGTTCACCTGCAGTTCTCCCGCAGGGTTCACCTGCAGTTCTCCCGCACAGTCCTCATGAGTCCATTCCCCGCAGGGTTCACCTGCAGTTCTCCCGCACAGTCCTCATGAGTCCATTCCCCGCAGGGTTCACCTGCAGTTCTCCCGCACAGTCCTCACGAGTCCATTCCCCGCAGGGTTCACCTGCAGTTCTCCCGCACAGTCCTCATGAGTCCATTCCCCGCAGGGTTCACCTGCAGTTCTCCCGCATAGTCCTCAGCTCCTCCTGGAGTTTTGTGGGAGTTCCTCCTCTCCCAAGAGCTGACTCTCATGGCCAGGTATGTAACACCCATGTAATGGCCACATGACTCTGACCTCACACAGGTCGTGGCAGGACTCTGCATGTGGAGATAAGGTGGACCTCTGCCCACCCACTCTGAGGGACCACTAAAATCAGCCCATAACATATGTTCCTATTGGAAGACATTCTGATTTTACATCACTGACCGCAGTATGCGCAGTGACAAGCATCTCCCTTCACACACTATTCCAGGGACTGTCACAGTACTCACATTTCACAACTGCTGCCATATTGCCCCCACTTTTCAATGCATAACTATTAAAAAGTAAATATAGGGGAAAACGCATAATTTTAAGGTGGTGGATTTTCACCATCCTCTTCTGGGTGGAATCTTTCGAGCTGAACTTGAAGGCTAGGGGAGATACGGATCGTTTCATACTTCTCCTGTGTAGCTCCAAGCACCAGTTCGTGGGGGAAGTTTTTCCGATAGGCTTTTCCACGGAGCAATTCAAGCTGGATTTCTAGGTAAAGCACTTGTGAATTTATACCACCCAAATTCAACATGGTGACAATCTGGGCATTGGCCGTGCCTGGAGCTTCTGCTGATGCTGAACGTTGGGCACATCTGATCAGCCGTATCAGCACCCCCTTTTGGTTGCATTATAAAATGTAATTTCTGTTTTTTTTGCGCCTCAGACCCAGGAGCGATGGCGTCATCGCCATGAAGCGTTGAGACAAGAATTACATTTTTCTTTTTGCGCGGTACATAGGACACCAGAACCTTTCCGTTATTGAATGCAGACATACTGCTGTACTGTTTCCTCCCTTTCATTTACAAACTGTGGTGACAATTCCTTTTTATTTTTTCTTGCAGTACCTACCTATGACAGAGTCTGCATTGTCAGATAAGTTGTCAGCTGTTATATTGTGACGTGATCCCAGTAAGGGCTCAGACATCCTTTTCACCACAGGTCTGGGGTCGTTGCTGACGCACGGTATGGACCTTCCGGATGTCTTCTGGCGTACATTTCATGGTTGTATGTGTCGGTCTTCCTGGCATCAACAAGGACATACATTTTAATTCCGCATTTGCTGGGCTTTGATGGAATGTATTGACGAAATGCATATCTGCCACGAAAACCAGGGATCCTTTCCTCAGTAGTGACGTTCTCCCCAGGGCAATGGCTTTTCTTACAGTTCTCAACACATTTTTGGAATAACTCGTGAATCGGAGCAAGCCGGCCATATGTTTTACGTTGGGTTCGAGTCGTTCTGTCGTCAAACTGAAGGCAACGAATTAGAATCTTTAAACACGTAACAAGGTCAAATATTTCTGTTCCTTCACCGTCTATACCTCAATGTCCCTCCAAACGTTGGCGATTTTTCCCTGTAAGTGTTGAGAGAGCTATTGAGGGAGGGCTAAATTAACCCTTCACGGTTGATCCAGTGATTTCCAAATTAATCCACAGCGTGTTGCTAGCAACTGGGAATGACCACACGGAGACGGGGGTCTCTGTACGGGAGGATCGAGACAGATCACTAGTCCCCTTTATTTTAGTCACTTTTATAATCTTTTGCTTAATTATGCAAAGTTCTCAACTACCAATAGCATCATTTCACTTTATAAGCCAATAATATTGCAAGAAAACTGGAAACTACATATATGTTCAAATCCAAAAGTAGTATAACGGCATATTCTTCAGAGTTCTACACCCCCGGTTCCCTTATCTTGCACCTGATGGGAACAGTCTGGTTTCATCCTAATTACAAAAATGTATCTTACAGCCACAAAAATGGAGAAACGAAACCTTCAGAGAATGGAGAAAATGAAACTTCAGCTCTGATTTTAGTTTTAACCCTTCACATAAGCTCCTGCAAGGTATAACAATCCAAACAAAGCCCTCAGTCTGTTATCTGCTGATGCGATGATTCTGCAGATGGACTTGTCCTTCCTTATGTTTCTATATTGATTTGTGTGTGACAGTAGAGTCCAGAATGTCCTCCTGAATATTCCAGCATTCAGCTGCAGGTTCAGCTCCTCACTGTTCCTGTAACTGCAGGAAGGTGAGGGAGAATGTTTGGAGGTTCCCTGCGTTCAGATTCCATGGGTGGTTTATTGCTCCATTTGGTTTTTATCTCTTCCCATATATAATGTGTCTATATCTTCATCCTCATCGCTCTCACCGCCTCGTGTGTCTATATCTTCTTCATCCTCATCGCTCTCACCGCCTCATGTGTCTATATCTTCATCCTCATCGCTCTCACCGCCTCATGTGTCTATATCTTCATCCTCATCGCTCTCACCGCCTCATGTGTCTATATCCTCATCCTCATCGCTCTCACCGCCTCGTGTCTATATCCTCATCCTCATCGCTCTCACCGCCTCGTGTGTCTATATCTTCATCCTCATCGCTCTCACCGTCTCATGTGTCTATTTCTTCATCCTCATCGCTCTTACCATCTCCTGTTTCTATATCTTCTTCATCCTCATCACTCTCACCATCTCATATGTCTATATCTTCTTCATCCTCATCCCTCTCAACTTCTCGTGTGTCTATATCTTCATCCTTATCGCTCTCACCATCTCATGTGTCTATATCTTCATCCTCATTGCTCTCACCGTCTCATGTGTCTATATCTTCTTCATCCTCATCCCTCTCAACTACTCGTGTGTCTATATCTTCTTCATCCTCATCACTCTCACCATCTCCTGTTTCTATATCTTCTTCATCCTCACAATCTCATGTGTCTATATCTTCTTCATCCTGCTCACTCACCATCTTGCTCTGCTTTCCATGGCCCGGAAGCATACAAGTATACTTCCGGGCCATAGAACGCAATCGCGTATGCTGGCGCATGTGCAATACTGTTTTTCGGCTTTGCCCAGCTGGACAAAGCTTCCCGCGCGTGCACAGTATGCTATTTGAATGAGCACGCGCGGAGACTGTACGCAGTCGCAGAAATTCACCGAAAAGAAGGCACAGAGGAAGCAGGGAGAGACGGGAAATAAGCCACGCCCATCGGACCAGACCGACCATATTAACATACAGCGCGGGAGGAATAAAAGTTATTTATGGATCATACGTGGGGAGTCAAGGGGTATCAAAAGTACTTGTGTAATGCATAGTTGACATTAAATTGAATGATCTTTTTACCTGGTAGCCCAAAAAAGTGGTGACAGATTCTCTTTAATATTTGGTCACGCCCTTTGGAGTAAATACCTGCAATCAGCCGCTTCCTATAACCATCCACAAGCTTCTTCCTCCTCTCAGCTGGAATTTTGGATGACTTCTTTTGTAAACTGCTCCAGGTCTCGTATGTGAATTTGCCTTCTAACAGCGATTGTAAGATCTCTCCACAGGTGATCAATGGGATTTTGATCCAGACTCATTACTGCCTCTTCAGAACTCACCAGCGCTTTATTTCCTTCTATGTCTGGTGGCTTCTTGTTTGGGAAGACCCATGACCTAGGATGCACACCCAGCTTTCTGACCCCAGGCGCTACATTGCCACCCAAAATCCTTTGGTAATTTTCAGATTTCATGATACTATGCACACAGTCAAGGCCCCCATTACCAGAAGCTGCAAAACAACCCTAGAACATCTGTGAGCCTCCACCATATCTGACTGTAGGTACTGTGTACTTTTCTTTGTAGGCCTCATTACATTTTCAGTAAACAATGGAAAGATGTGTTTCACCAAAAAGCCCTATCTTGATCTCATCTGTCCACAAAACGCTTTACCAGGAGGGTTTTGGTTACTCACGTACATTTTGGCAAATTGCAGTCTATCTTTTTTCTATGCATTTCATTCACATGTGGATGGATAGTTTGCGCTGACACAGATGCCCCCTGAGCCTGCAGACAGCTTGAATGTCTTTGTGACCTGATTGGGGCAGCTTATCCTCCATCTGGACTATCCTGCATTACAACCATTAATCAGTTATCTACCGTCCACATCCAGGGAGATTAGCTACAGAGCCATGGGTTGTATTATGTTGCCCACCGTGCACAAAGGAACATCATGATCTCTGCAGATCGACTTGTAACCTTGAGATTGTTGATATTGTTCAATGTTGGTTCTCAAGTCCTCAGTTCTCTTCTCTTTCTGTTCTCCATACTTAGTGTGGCACACACAGACACAATGGTTTCAGGTGTGATTTTCTTATTGCCCACACCTGTTACTTGCCACAGGCGAGTTTGAACAAGCATCACGTGCTGGAAACAGTTGTTTACTCACAATTTTGGTAAGGTGCCAACTATTTTGTCTGCCCCATTTATGAGGATTTGTGTGAAATTATGTCCAATTTGCCATTTATTTTTTCTCTTTTCCATCAAACACAATGGAAATTAGCCTGAGTATAACAAAACGTGTTTAATTGTACTAATGTTCAGGGAGAAATAGTTAATTTTCTGGAACAATTTCAAGGGTCCCAGCACTTTGGGCCACGACCGTATGGGGTACACCGACGCTATAACATATCCTGGAATATTTGCCTAATGATATGGTGACAGTCCTCCCTGCCTGGTGATTGGCGTGGTATGGGCTGTCTCCTGCCTTACATGGATCTTGTCAACTACCGAATACGAGCAGTTTTCTTCATTCAGATGTCAATGTTTTTATAACTGATTTTTTTATTAATGTTTTCCAATAATTTACAAATGACGTCCTTTAAATTCAAAATACTAGCGAATAGTATCTCCTTTATTCAGATATTAACACTTTTTGGTATATACTTGTCTAGAAGAGTGACCACCACTCGGTCTAGCTTGGGCAGCGGTAACGGCGCTCAAAATTCAAAAGAAAACCGCTTGTCAGCACTGCTCATGGTCTGCTGTCTAGCTGCGGTGGTCGGTCTCCAAGGCAACAAGCTGTAAAGAAAAGTATCTCAAGGACAGCTGAAAATTGTAATAATCCGTAAACTGCAAAATTGTATATACTAGTGCTATCCAATGATGCCAAGGGGAATAATTCTATTATAGGGTTAATGTCGCCCCTCTGGCCCCGGCCTTCTCTCCCGTCTCTCTGATGTCATTTGTTCCTTCCACACAGACTCCTGGAGTCGATGATTCCGGTCCGGATGATTAATTTCCCCCAGGTAAGTGGATGAGGCGGCAGCTGCCTCAGGTCCGGGGAGCGTTAGTCGCAGCTGTCGTGTTGATCCTCTGTGTCCCATCCTGTCTGCAGAAAATCGCTGGGGAGCTGTACGGACCCCTGATGCTGGTGTTCACCATGGTGGCCATCCTCCTGCATGGAATGAAGTCGTCTGGAACGGTTATAGTAAGAGGAGCTTCATGGGGTACGGGAGGATGGGAAAAGAGGCCTGCAGATGGGAGGTGTCTGTGGGGGTGGGATGAGAGAAGAATGGGAGGAGTCTGGGGAGCAAACCATAGGATGAGGCTGCGGGTGGGAGGAGCCTACACAGGATGAAGGAACCTGTAGGGAGGGTGGAGAGATCTTGGAGGAGGAGCCTGTGGGGTGAGAGATCGTGGAGGGAGGGAAACCTTGAAGAACATTGTGGGGCAGAGTGGCGCTGATTGTATAAGGAGACTAGGGGAGATGGGACCAGAGCTGGAAAAAATACCCCTATAACCATTAAAATACTGATGAAATAGACCTCACGGAAAGCCCCTCCTCAAATAATGAATCATGTCATAGGATAGGGGGGGTGGGCTCTGTAGTGCCTAATTTAACCCTCTGGTACCCCTACCTGTCCGGAGGTTGGCACCCTGTTGTAGGTGTGTATATATGGCGCCCTCGCTTACTGCGGACGGACCCAAATTGGTCCTGAAGACACTTGATGTCCGTGATTGAGCACCAAAAGTACCCAGTGAAAGTTATCCCATTTACTATACAACCATAACGTGAGTGGAGATTAACCCCCTTAATGGAGGCTATTAGTGAGGACGTGTATATAAGCGAGTAAAGGTTGTCAGTCGTTATATCTGTCAATTCATGTCATAAAGTCCTTCTGTGCCACATGCCTGGCTTCCATTGCTCTCGTGCCCTAATGTGCATGAGGCTCGATTAGCAGAGGAAGATATGGGATTTATAGCGTCCTCTACAGCATCCGTATTAAATCTACACAACCCATTACAGGGAATAATGTCCATCCATTCACAGCAGTTATAATAGTAAAGTAGCCTATAAAAGCTGTATAAACCGCCCTTATCTGTATCCCATGTCAGAATAGTCCCGGGTACCCAACGCGTTTCAGGCGGTTCATCAGGGATAGTAGTAAGGTATAGGGGTGCTTGTGATATGCACCTCAGACCTCTGTCAGCAGTGGTGGAGCCCGGTAGGAAAGGGTGGAGTGGGAGCTGCGGGGGAGGGAAGCCTGGGAGAAGACTGCAGTGGGGACTGTGGGTGAGGATGGAGAGGAGCCTTGGAGATTGCAAGAGAGGTTGGAGGTGAGCATAAATGGAGACCGTGGGGGGAGCCTGGGAATAGGCTGCAGGAGAGGAGGGGGTGTGGGAGGAGCCCGAATTTGAGGATTGTGATGTGGGAGGAGCTGGGATAACAGTATGTGGATGCGTGTCTCAGGTTGTGTTCCTTCTCTTGCAGATAGAGGGCACTCTCATGGGCACTGCTATTGGCACCTGCTTTGGGTATTGGTTGGGGGTCTCGTCACTCGTTTACTTTATTGCTTATCTGTGCAACGCTCAAATCACAATGCTGCAGACCCTGTCCCTGCTGGTAAGTACCTGACTGAAGTATGTAAGGGTCTGTATGATGTGCTTGTACACTGCTCAAAAAACTAAAGGGAGCACTAAACTCTCTCGCCCTAGATATCACTGAATTAAATCTTCCATTAGTCATTACATAGTGGAATGCTTTAAGAACAATAAAACCTAAAAATGATCAATGTAAATCACAGTTAATATCCGATGTAGGTCTGGATTTGGAATGGTACTCAAAAACAAGGTGGAAAGTCAAATTACAGGCTGATCCAACTTCAGTGGAAATGCCTCAAGACAAGGAAATTGTGTTGTGGCCTCCACGTGCCTGTATGACCTCCCTACACCACCTGGGCATAGTCCTGATGAGGTGGTGGATGTTCTCCTGAGGGATCTCCCCCACAGATTAAAGCATTAGTCAACTCCAGGACAGTCTGGTGCAATGGCATTGGTGGATGGAACGAGACATGATGTTCCAGATGTGCTCAATTGGATTCCAGTCTGGGGAACGGGCGGGCCAGTCCATAGCTTCAATGCCTTCATCATGCAGGAACTTCTGACACTCCAGCCACATGAGGCCTAGCACTGTCATGCATCAGAAGAATCCCAGGGCCCAATGCACCTGCATATGGTCTCACAATCGGTCTGAGGACCTCATCCCAGTACCTAATGGCAGTCAGGCTACCTCTGGCTTGCATATGGAGGGCTGTGTGGCGCTCCAAAGAAATGCCACCCCACACCATTACTGACCCACTGCCAAACCAGTCAGCTTGCGGATGTTGCAAGCAGCAGAACGTTCACCACCGCAACTCTGTCATGTCTCTCGCACGCTCAGTGTGAACCTGCTCTCAACCGTGAAGAGCACATGACTCCAATGTCAAATCTGCCAATCTTGGCGTTCTCTGGCAAATGCCAATTGCCCTACACAGTGTTGGGCTGTAAGCACAACACCCACTTGTGGCCATCGGGCCCTCATACCACTCTCATGTAGGCTGTTACTGACAGTTTGAGCAGACACATGGATGTTAGTGACCTGCTGGAGGTAATTTTGCAGGGCTCTGGCACTGCTCCTTCTGTTCCCCATGCACATAGGAGGTGGTAGCGGTCCTGCTGCTGGGTTGTTGCCCTTCTATGGCCCCCTCCACGTCTCCTGGTGTACTGGCCTGTCTCCTGGTATCTGCTCCATGCTCTGGACACTACGCTGACAGACATCGCTGCCCTTCTTGCCATAGCTTGCATTGATGTGCCATCCTGGATGAGCTGCACTATCAGATCATCTTCTGTGGGTTGTAGACACCGCCTCATGCTACTGTACCTCTATGGGTGAGAGCAATGACATAATGCAAAAGTGACCAAAACAGTCAAAAAGGATGAGCGCAGAGACATGGTCTGTGGTCACCCCCTGCAGAACCACTCATTGCCAATCATTTCTACCTGTTTAGTGTTGCACAAGAGCCGGAGACTTTGATTCACAACTGGTGTTGCTTCACAACTGGACAGGTTGATGTCACAGAAGTGATTGATTTGGAGTTACATTGTGTTGTTTAAGTGTTCCTTTTTTTTTTTTTTTTAAGCAGTGTATTTAATACGTTGGTACATGATGTGGGGGGTTATGTAATGGGGGGGTTGTGATATGTAGATGGTGCATTGGGAGGGTTATGTGATGTTGAGGTGGTGTATTGGGGTGGGGGAGGGGGTATGTTATTTGCCTATACTCACCACTGTCTCTCCTTTTTCAGGGGTATGGTATGTTTGGACACTGCATCGTCCTCCTCATCACCTATAACATCCATTTTCACTCTCTGTTCTACATCTTCTGGTTGTGCATTGGGGGCCTGTCTACATTACGCATGGTGAGACCTCCCGTTTAGTGACTGCAGCTCTCCTTATCATGTGCCCATCCCCCATCATTTCTCCACTTTTTGCTGTAGGTGGTGGTTTTGCTGTCGCGCACAGTTGGCCAGACGCAGAGGCTCATCCTGTGTGGATCCATCGCTGCTCTGCACATGTTGTTCCTGCTCTACCTGCATTTTGCCTATCACAAGGTTGTAGAAGGTAAAGATGCCAAGTCTTCAATAACACTTTGCCCACGTAGTAGAGTGCGGCATATTGGTCTACCCCCCCGGGGCAAGACAACCCTGCGAGCGTGGTCTGACTGCTCACCCTCCGGAGCTCACACTCCTGAGCAGGGTGGTGGGACCCTCTGAACTATAGTGTGGCTATTACCTGAACCCCGGCCCATACTCACTGTGTCTTATTCCTGGACAGGTATCTTGGATACATTGGATGGACAGAATTTGCCTCCGCCCTTCCAGCGAGTTGCTCGTGACCTGTCAGTGGGCACAAATTCTGTTCTCAACAGCACCGTGCACATCTTGAGCATCCAGTCTCGCTGAAAGCATGGCAGCCGCTATTATCACTCTTTTCTGACCGTGAGACTGAGCGGCGCTCTGCACCTACCGCAGGTGAAGATGTGGATGATGGAGCATGGAGGCGCTTCCTTTCGTACACACCCAGTCCTACTGCGTGACTGCTAAGATGTTAATGGAAATGATGCCCCCCCCCCCCCAATCCTTAATTAGTATCCTGTAGATACACATCTGGGAACGACGCCGGTGTCTCACATGACTCCTCCGCCTCTATGGTGCTTAGAGAATTGGGCTATCGGGGCCGGGGGTCTCCTCATGGGACTGCTGAACGGTCTGCCTTTCGCGCTGTCACATTCCCTGATGAAGGTAGTGGAGGTGCGGGGTTGTGTGTTTGGGTCTTTTCTTTGTATAAACAGCAGGATATTGTATGTCCAAGGGTCTGTAATGTGTCTGCTCGTTGGTACTGGAAAAAATAAAATATTAAGAGCCCTGTGGATCGGGTACAATGTTGTTTGGGTACATGGCTGCTTTCGTCGCTGACCACTGGAATGACGAAAGATAAAGACCCCTGTCGAACACAAGATTTAAGCTTATGTTCCTAGTAGTTGAGCAACAAGCAGAAGCTTTGGCAATGTGTCCTGAGTGGATATGATGATCGCTAAATATTCAGGGCCAACCCTGGCACCCAGTTATGACTGACGAAGCCTCAAAGCCTTATAGAGGATCTGATGTCACCCTAAAAGGCAGTATGCAAAGGGTGGTGTGCAGTGAAGGTTACGACGATCCAAACTCACAACAAGAAGAATGGTCCCACCTACTGCAGGTCTATGGATCTTATTGTTTGAGGTCTAGTCAGCATTGTGGAGTGGACAGGTAAGCAAGGAGATGTAAGGCAATGCAGCACTGTGGAGAGGATAGGTGAGGAGATGTAGGGTGGTGCAGCCCTGTGGAGAGGATGTGTAGGTGAAAGGAGAAAATGTAGAGTGGTGCAGCACTGGGGAGGACAGGTAGGTGATAGTTGAGGAGATGTAGCGTGGTGCATCACGGTGGAGAGGTTGGGTAGGGTGGTAAGTGGGAGATGTAGGGTGGTTCAGCACTGTGGAGAGGATGGATAGGTGAAAGGAGAAGATGTAGGGTGGTGCAGCACTGGAGAGGACAGGTAGGTGATAGTTGAGGAGATGTAGCGTGGTGCATCACGGTGGAGAGGTCCGGTAGGGTGGTAGGTGGGAGATGTAGGGTGCTGCAGCACTGTGGAGAGGATGGGTAGGTGGTGCAGTACTGGAGAGGACAGGTAGGTAATGGTTGAGGAGATGTATCGTGGTGCATCACGGTGGAGAGGTCGGGTAGGGTGGTAGGTGGGAGATGTAGGGTGGTTCAGCACTGTAGAGAGGATGGATAGGTGAAAGGAGATGATGTAGGGTGGTGCAGCACTGGAGAGGACAGGTAGGTGATAGTTGAGGAGATGTAGCGTGGTGCATCACGGTGGAGAGGTCGAGTAGGGTGTTAGGTGGGAGATGTAGGGTGGTTCAGCACTGTAGAGAGGATGGATAGGTGAAAGGAGATGATGTAGGGTGGTGCAGCACTGGAGAGGACAGGTAGGTGATAGTTGAGGAGATGTAGCGTGGTGCATCACGGTGGAGAGGTCGAGTAGGGTGTTAGGTGGGAGATGTAGGGTGGTGCAGCACTGGAGAGGACATGTAGGTCATAGTTGAGATGTAGGGTGGTGCATCACGGTGGAGAGGTCTGGTAGGGTGGTAGGTGGGAGATGTAGGGTGGTGCAGCACTGTGGAGAGGATGGGTAGGTGGTGCAGTACTGGAGAGGACAGGTAGGTAATAGAGTTGAGGCGATGTAGGGCTGTGGAGCGCTTTGTGGATAAGAATGAGCAGTTTATATTGGACGCTAGTAGATGTGTAACCAGTGCAATGACTGGTGCAGAGATCAGGCAATGGTGAAAGAGGAATATGACCCTGCCTGCTGCATTCAGGACGAATTGGAGAGGGGAACGTTTAGTAAGAGGGAGATGACCAGTTGAGAGTTGCAGTAATCCAGACGAGAATGAATAAGAACTTCAGTAAGAGTTTTTATAGGTGTGTCAGTGTTTTCTAATGCCCTGGGTTACAACAATAGCAAGTCTCACCGGTATTGCCTTGACTCCATTTTTCTACAACTGGAGAGTGATGGGGCCCAACTATTCTCCAGAGCGACAAAGCAATGCAAAATAAAAGTACTAGATCTGCTGCTGAAGCAGTCCTTGGCCTAGACGACACCAAAGGAACTCAAACAGAACAACGTCTTATGACCGTGAACCAGATTAATGAAGTGTTGGGAGATCCCAAACAAAGGAAGATTCTTCAAAATTCACTGATGCAAATTAATGGGGGGATCTCAAGCCCATGTAAGATCACAGCGCACAAGAGATTTGGTAACATCTCAACACCGTCCATTTCTCCAGCTGAGGTGGACTTGGGATACGTAACTCACTTGAGTTTTTGGACTTTGTCCACTTCAAACAAAGTCTGTAGAATATTGTTCCAAAGACATGAAAAATCGCTCAGAAATGCTTGGAAGACTCTTCCCATTCATTTCTATTGTAAAACCACTTTGCTGGTCTTATGTTTGTTCATTTGAGCTATTTTTTCTGCATTGAGTCTTGGAAAATGCCAAAGGGAAGATAATGAAAATAGGAGTCACTACGAGGTAATGGCACCTGATTAAAACGCTTCAAATTAGGACTGTACAATCAAAAGACTGCAGAAAACACTTAAAAAAAAAAAAAAAGTACTGACGAGCTTCTCTATTAATGGCCTATCATTAGGCTAGACCATCAATGACTGACCGGCGGGAGTGCAACACCCCGCAGCCCGTCAATCAGCTGTTAAAGGCGACAGTAGCAGCTGGAAGTTCTCGGATGCTCCTGGGACACCACAGCTTTGTCATTTCCATAGCGGCCTGGTACTGTCTTGTTCATGTGAATAACGGGTAGAGCTACAGTACCCTCAACGGACACTATAGAAATGACGGCGCGGCTGTGGTCCCGCTGCATTTGGGAACTTCCATCCACCACCAGTAAGAGCTGATCAGTGAGTGTGGCCGGTGTCACTCCCCCACCCACCAGATATTGATGAGCGTGCAACAGGATAGGCAAGCAATAAAACAACGAAGGCCAACCTCACAAAATGCATCAAAACTACTAAAGAAAACTCCAGAATTTCCTGAAGCTTTTTTCAACTACAAAACTTTTATGGTAACTTCCCATGGTCAGTAAATGCTGCGGGTTGGACGCTGCGTACATCCACAACGTCCAACCCACAGCGGGCAGGTGTTACAGCATAGTGGATGGGATTTCAAGAAAATCCCATTCCCACTACGCGTGCAGAGATGCTTCCGGCTTACTTGCAGAGATGGACATGCGGCACGTCTTTCCAAACGCCGCTGAGCAAATTTAGCCATAGACTTTTATTAGATGCAGTAAAACCGCCTTATCTTTCTACTCACATGCATATTAAGTGCGGGAACGCAGCTAACTACGCATGTGTACTAATTTAAATAATGGTGTACCTTGTTTTAGCCAGAAGTTCACGTACACTGCTGTTCTCGCTATCAGCTGACCGCGAGACGAGAACTGTAGTGCACGTGACCGCCGGGGATGGGGTTATCTCCAGTCACTAGCCAAGTTCTCACAATCAGCTGATCACTAGAACTGCAGTGCACGTGACCGCCGGGGATGGGGTTATCTCCAGTCACTAGCCAAGTTCTCACAATCAGCTGATCACTAGAACTGCAGTGCAAGTGACTGCCGAGGACGGGGTTATCTCCAGTCACTAGCCAAGTTCTCACGAGCAGCTGATCATGAGAACTGCAGTGCACGTGACCGCCGGAGATGGGGTTATCCAATCACTATCCAAGTTCTCACGATCAGCTGATCACTAGAACTGCAGTGCAAGTGACTGCCGAGGACGGGGTTATCTCCAGTCACTAGCCAAGTTCTCACGATCAGCTGATCACGAGAACTGCAGTGCAAGTGACTGCCGGGGTACCGATCTATCTCCGGTGATCATCTTCAAGTTCCGCTGTGTCTGGATGTCAGACTGAGTGGTGGCATAATGCCACTATTTAGCCAAAGGCATCCAGATGTGGCAGAGCTGGACTCATCATGGGACAGTATATATATCTTCTCGGCAGACATGTAAGGATAACCTCGAAGAGAGGTTAGCTACGTTGAAGATCATTAAGGAAGGCGAAGAGTTCTTAGATAGAGCAGAATTATCTCTTCATGTTACAGAAAGAGAAGAAATTCGAAGTGCACCTGAAGAAACAGAGGAATGGAGACATGTGACCCAGAGAAGCAGGAGGATCAGGAGGCAGTCAGCACCCATACTCCTCAGGAACCAGTACCAGGCTCTCACGCAGGAAACCAATGAAGAAATACATCAGGATAAGACTTTGCCCACAAACAGCAACCTTGTACGCCTTCAGAGTCCTCCTGGATGGAGAAAGAAAAATGTTGTGAAGAAGAAACGGAGAGTGGTGGTCATGGGGGATTCCCTGTTGAGAGGAACAGAGGCCGCTATCTGCAGACCGGATATAACTTCAAGAGAAATGTGCTGTCTTCCAGGTGCAAAAATTAAAGATGTGTCTGACAGGATATCAGGACTCTTCAGACCTACAGATGACTACCCATTCCTGCTGCTACATGTGGGGACAAATGACACCGCAAGAAACGACCTGGAAACCATCTGCAGAGACTTTGAAAACTTAGGTAAGAAAGTGAAAGAACTGGGAGCGCAGGTGGTCTTCTCTTCCATCCTCCCAGTGGATGGCCATGGAACAAGGAGGTGGAATAAGATTCTGCAGGTGAACAACTGGCTACGTCGATGGTGCCGTCAGCAACGATTTGGATTTATGGATCATGGAGTGAATTACCTATACGATGGACTACTTGCTAGAGATGGGGTGCACCTTACGAAGACTGGAAAACATGTATTTGGAAGTCGTCTTGCTACACTTGTAAGGAGAGCTTTAAACTAGAACAACATGGGAAGGGAAGCAAAAGACCAGAAAAAGCCATACACCTGACAAATGCTATTGAGAACTCTGCTATTAGAAGTGGAAAGGAAGAACAAAGACAAAAGAATCTAATTAATAAAAATATTGGAGAAAGAGAAACCAATCACAAACTAAAATGCTTCTATACTAATGCACAAAGCATGGGCAACAAACAAGGAGAATTGGAACTACTAACACAGGAGAAGAAATATGATGTCATTGGAATCACTGAAACTTGGTGGGACAATACACATGATTGGAATACAAGACTAGAAGGATACAACTTATTTGCAAGAACCAGACTTGATAAACGAGGAGGAGGTGTCGCATTATATGTTAGAAACAAGTATATCTGCACAGAGATTGAAGCTTCAGAGACTGGGAGTTCTGTGGAAACTGTTTGGGTAAGAATACAAGGACAGAACAATGGAAAGGACACCATTGTAGGCATTTACTACAGGCCGCCTGTGCAACCTGAAGATATGGATGAACTCTTTATGCATCAAATGGCCAAGTTCTCCCAAAAATATGACATAGTTGTCATGGGAGATTTCAACTATCCAGACATTTGTTGGGAATCTCTCTCAGGCAAAACTAACAGGTCAAGGAAATTCTTATCCTCTCTTGCTGACAACTTTATCTTCCAAAAGGTAGGGGAGAAAACAAGGGGAACTGCTACCTTGGATCTAATCCTTATAAACAGGGAGGAAATGGTTGAGGAGGTAAAAGTGGCTGGGACCCTAGGAGGTAGCGACCATGCTATTTTAGAATTTTGGATAACTAGAGGAGGAAGAAATGTGAAGACTCAGACGTCAAGGTTAGATTTCAGAAAGGCAGATTTTAAGGGATTCAGAAAGAGAATTGGAGGGATCCAATGTGTTATGATTGAGTCACCGTAGGAGGCAAAAACAGAAATGCTAGCTAAGTCCAGAAAACCAGAGAAGTTGGCAGCTATCGGATTGCAGACCCCTGAACCTATCAACACAACTAGCAGTAGCCGTGGGGGGTTCCTACGATGTCCTAGACCCCTCGATCACAGCCGGAGAATTAAATAGGCCTAAAGAAAGAAAGGGGAAATCTACACTGCCCCAGAGCAGACCCCAAAGCAATAGGCAGCCCCCAACATATAATGACGGTGAAGCAAGATGAAAATACTAACACAGAAAGAAAGATAGACAGAGCAAAGAGGGGCCCAAGCTAACTACATAGGAAAGGACAGGAAGGCTGCTGTCTGCAATCCGTGAAAAACCCTATGAAAATAAGAGCCAACAAACTGACAGTGAAAAAGGCCCTGAAGACGCTAGGCTTCAAAAAGCTATGTCAGCACTCAGGAATATACTGAAGACAGAGCAACAGGCAAAAGGAGATTCAGCTCATCCCAGCAGGGAATGGCAGAATACTGAAAAGCAAGGAAAACAAAAAAAAAACAAAACAAAAAGGCTAACAGCCAAAACAGAAAACTTAGCTTTAGGAGCAGGAATCAGACTGGTGTCCTAGGAGTCCACAGAGAAATCACCCGCAGGGCAGAAGGGCGTCGGCAGCCTTATATCCAGTCTGTGACTCCACTCAGCCAGTCATCCTCATTAGACTCAGGTGCCAGATAATCAGGCTCATTACCTTCCTTCACCAGAATAGGGAGTTCACTAGAATCCAGTGACGAAGGGGAAAATGAACTCACAACAGTAACTCCCCCTTGAGGAGGGGTCACCGAACCCTCAACTACGCCACCAGGGCGATCAGGGTGAGCCCGATGAAATGCACGCACCAATCTTTTGGCATGAATATCAGAGGCAGAGACCCAGGAATTATCCTCCTGACCATAACCCTTCCACTTAACCAAATACTGGAGTCTCCGTCTAGCCAGACGGGAATCCAGTATTTTCTCTACCTCATATTCCATGTTACCTTCAACCAATACAGGGTCTGGAGGTGCCACCCCAGGAACAACTGGTTCAACAAACCTCTTCAACAAGGACTTATGGAACACATTATGGATTTTAAATGTGACAGGAAGAGCCAAACGAAGAGAGACCGGATTAATAATCTCCAAAATCTTGTAAGGTCCAATAAATCTAGGCTTAAACTTAGGAGAAGCCACCTTCATAGCAATATTTTTTGATGATAACCACACCATATCACCAATCTTAAACTGGGGACCAATGGTCCTATGTCGATTGGAAAATCGCTGGGCCTTTTCCTGGGAGAGAGATAACTTATCCACCACTTGGTCCCAGATCTGGTGCATTCTCTCCACCACAGTCTCAACACCTGGGCAGGCAGAAGGCTCCACCTGCCCTGAAGAAAATCGAGGATGAAACCCAAAGTTACAAAAAAAAGGTGACATCAAAGTGGCAGAACTAGCTCTATTATTTAAAGCAAATTCAGCCAAGGGCAAAAATGAAACCCAATCATCCTGATCAGCGGAAATAAAACATCTCAAATACGACTCCAAAGTCTGGTTTGTTCTCTCGGTCTGCCCATTGGTCTGAGGGTGAAAAGCAGAGGAGAAGGACAACTGAATTCCCAGCTTGGAACAGAAAGTCCTCCAAAATCTAGACACAAACTGAACTCCTCTGTCAGATACAATGTTCTCAGGAATCCCGTGTAAGCGAACCACCTGTTGCAAAAACAGGGGCACCAACTCAGAGGAAGATGGCAGCTTAGGGAGTGGTACAAGATGAACCATCTTAGAGAACCTATCACAAATCACCCAAATAACAGTAATTCTTTGAGAGACCGGCATATCAGAGATGAAATCCATTGAAATATGGGTCCATGGCCTCCTGGGGACCGGCAAAGGCATCAATAACCCACTAGAGCGAGAACAAGATTTAGACCGGGAGCAAGTCCCACAGGACTGCACAAAATTCCTGACATCATGAGACAAGGTGGGCCACCAAAAAGAGCGACTCACCAGATCTCTAGTACCAAAAATACCTGGATGACCAGCCAATGCAGAGCAATGAACTTCAGACATCACTCTCTTCTTCCACTGGTCAGGAACATACAACTTTCCACTGGGACAACGCTCAGGTTTGTCCTCCTGGAACTCTTGCAGAGCTAGTCTCAAATCAGGTGAGATGGCAGAAAGAACTACCCCTTCGCCTAAGATGGTAGCAGGCTTGGTTACCACAGGAGAATCAGCAAAGAAACTCCTAGAGAGGGCGTCTGCCTTTACATTCTTAGTTCCAGGAAGAAAAGAGACCACAAAATCAAAACGTGTAAAAAACAAGGCCCACCTAGCCTGTCTAGGGTTCAAGCGTTTAGCCGACTCTAGGTAAATCAAATTCTTGTGGTCAGTGAGGACCACAACTTGATGTTTAGCTCCCTCCAACCAATGGGCAGACAGAGAGAACAAACCAGACCTTGGAGTCGTATTTGAGATGTTTTATTTCCGCTGATCAGGATGATTGGGTTTCATTTTTGCCCTTGGCTGAATTTGCTTTAAATAATAGAGCTAGTTCTGCCACTTTGATGTCACCTTTTTTTTGTAACTTTGGGTTTCATCCTCGATTTTCATCAGGGCAGGTGGAGCCTTCTGCCTGCCCAGGTGTTGAGACTGTGGTGGAGAGAATGCACCAGATCTGGGACCAAGTGGTGGATAAGTTATCTCTCTCCCAGGAAAAGGCCCAGCGTTTTTCCAATCGACATAGGACCATTGGTCCCCAGTTTAAGATTGGTGATATGGTGTGGTTATCATCAAAAAATATTGCTATGAAGGTGGCTTCTCCTAAGTTTTTAAGCCTAGATTTATTGGACCTTACAAGATTTTGGAGATTATTAATCCGGTCTCTTTTCGTTTGGCTCTTCCTGTCACATTTAAAATCCATAATGTGTTCCATAAGTCCTTGTTGAAGAGGTTTGTTGAACCAGTTGTTCCTGGTGTGGCACCTCCAGACCCTGTATTGGTTGAAGGTAACATGGAATATGAGGTAGAGAAAATACTGGATTCCCGTCTGGCTAGACGGAGACTCCAGTATTTGGTTAAGTGGAAGGGTTATGGTCAGGAGGATAATTCCTGGGTCTCCGCCTCTGATATTCATGCCAAAAGACTGGTGTGTGCATTTCATCGGGCTCACCCTGATCGCCCTGGTGGCGTAGTTGAGGGTTCGGTGACCCCTCCTCAAGGGGGAGGTACTGTTGTGAGTTCATTTTCCCCTTCGTCACTGGATTCTAGTGAACTCCCTATTCTGGTGAAGGAAAGTAATGAGCCTGATTATCTGGCACCTGAGTCTAATGAGGATGACTGGCTGAGTGGAGTCACAGACTGGATATAAGGCTGCCGACGCCCTTCTGCCCGGCGGGTGATTCTGTTATGATTGAGTCACCGTAGGAGGCAAAAACAGAAATGCTAGCTAAGTCCAGAAAACCAGAGAAGTTGGCAGCTATCGGATTGCAGACCCCTGAACCTATCAACACAACTAGCAGTAGCCGTGGGGGGTTCCTACGATGTCCTAGACCCCTCGATCACAGCCGGAGAATTAAATAGGCTTAAAGAAAGAAAGGGGAAATCTACACTGCCCCAGAGCAGACCCCAAAGCAATAGGCAGCCCCCAACATATAATGACGGTGAAGCAAGATGAAAATACTAACACAGAAAGAAAGATAGACAGAGCAAAGAGGGGCCCAAGCTAACTACATAGGAAAGGACAGGAAGGCTGCTGTCTGCAATCCGTGAAAAACCCTATGAAAATAAGAGCCAACAAACTGACAGTGAAAAAGGCCCTGAAGACGCTAGGCTTCAAAAAGCTATGTCAGCACTCAGGAATATACTGAAGACAGAGCTACAGGCAAAAGGAGATTCAGCTCACCCCAGCAGGGGATGGCAGAATACTGAAAAGCAAGGAAAACAAAAAAACAAAACAAAAAGGCTAACAGCCAAAACAGAAAACTTAGCTTTAGGAGCAGGAATCAGACTGGTGTCCTAGGAGTCCACAGAGAAATCACCCGCAGGGCAGAAGGGCGTCGGCAGCCTTATATCCAGTCTGTGACTCCACTCAGCCAGTCATCCTCATTAGACTCAGGTGCCAGATAATCAGGCTCATTACCTTCCTTCACCAGAATAGGGAGTTCACTAGAATCCAGTGACGAAGGGGAAAATGAACTCACAACACCAATGGCTGGATATCCTTAAAGACAAAAATGTCCAGGAAGGATGGGAAATCTTGTAAAATGAAATTCTCAAAGCACAATTGTTAACAATTCCGAAAAGAGGGAAGAATAGGAAGCATTTAAGGAAGCCAGGATGGATGAACACAGAACTTAAGCACATGCTAAAAAGGAAGAAAAAAATGTTTATAAAATGGAAAGAGGGAGGCATATCTAAAGAAGAATATAATGCTGTCTGCAGAACCTGCAGGGCACAAATCAGATTATCTAAAGCTGACTATGAATTGAGGCTTGCAAGAGATGTCAAAAGCAATAATAAAGGATTTTGGGGATATGTCAAAAGTAAAAGAAAAGTCAAAGATGCTATAGGATTTTTACAGGATGAAAATGATGAAATGGTAAGACAGGATGTTGAGAAGGCCGAACTTTTAAATTCCTATTTTGCATCTGTTTTCTCTCAGAAAGGAAATGTAACATCAACTGTTCTTCACTGTCCTATTAAGGGAATAGAAGAAACCAGGATATCTATAAACAGAAAGATAGTGAGGAAACACTTAGCTAACCTAAATGAATTCAAGTCTCCAGGTCCAGATGAATTACACCCCAGAGTACTGAAGGAGATAGCAGAAGAAATTTTTGAACCCCTCTCCATAATCTTTGAAAATTCTTGGAGAACAGGAGAAGTCCCAGAAGACTGGAGAAGAGCAAATGTTGTTCCTATCTTCAAAAAGGGGAAGAAGGTGGACCCAGGCAACTATAGGCCGGTGAGTCTGACTTCTATACCAGGAAAGATCTTTGAACAAATTATTAAACAACATGTATGTCAGTACCTGGATAAGAATGAAGTGATTAAACAGAGTCAGCATGGGTTTGTAACTAGTAAGTCATGTCAGACTAACTTAATTTCCTTCTATGACGGAATCACTGATTGGGTGGATCAAGGAAATGCTGTAGATATAGTATATCTTGACTTCAGCAAAGCATTTGACAAAGTATCTCATACAATCCTTATTGAAAAAATGACTAAGTATGGAATGGACAAGGCAACTGTTAGGTGGATTCATAACTGGCTTAGTGATCGGACCCAAAGAGTGGTCGTAAATGGCTGCACATCCAGTTGGAAGAATGTCTCAAGTGGGGTACCACAGGGCTCTGTCCTGGGCCCTGTATTGTTCAACATCTTTATCAACGATTTAGATGAAGGAATTGAGGGTAAACTGGTTAAATTTGCTGATGACACAAAGCTAGGAGGGATAGCTAATACTAGAGAAGAGAGAGAGGATTCAAAAAGATATAAATAAACTGGAGAAGTGGGCAGCAACTAACAGAATGGTTTTTAACAGGGAGAAATGCAAAGTACTACATCTGGGCAATAAAAATGAAAAAAGCGTATACAGAATGGGAGGAATAGGGCTAAGCAACAGCACATGTGAAAAAGACTTGGGTATACTAATAGATCACAGACTGAATATGAGTCAACAGTGTGATGCAGCAGCAAAAAAAGCAAATGCAATCCTAGGATGTATTAACAGAAGCGTACAGTCTAGATCACGT